>NW_021318534.1:154972-263675 GCF_001605985.2 Dendrobium catenatum
ATTTTAAAAAGCATTAAGAAAGTTGACTCAAACAAAACCCAAGTCTTCATTTTCTAATTCAAAAATTTTTATGACTATACATTTTTAACTAGAATTTTATTTTAAAAAATAGTAAGAAAGTTGTTACAAAGGAAGTCTAAAAATCTTCGTTTGGGACAACTTTGCCTCTATTTTTTAAAACAAATTTTTAGTGAAAAGTAAAGGCTTTGTTTGGGATGACTTTATTATTATTTTTTACTAAAAAATTGCTTTAAAAAAGAAGTAAGAAAGTCATCCCTAAGGAAGCTAAAAAATACCTTAAAAACAACGAAAAACAAGTGGTCAAAAGCTGTTCTAAAGGAGAGAATATTAGGTACAGAGTGCGAACGGGGAGAACCGTCCGCACAAGCACTATACCCAGCTAGGTACTGGCACTCGGTACCGCTGGATACCCAGTACTTGTGCGGACGGTGCACACTCCACACCTAATAATTTTTCGTTCTAAAGGAAGCATAAAACTTATCAAAATTCTCTTCAAATAAGCAATAGCCACAGTTAAAAAATGTAGTTAAGAAAATGATTAAATAATTTGTTTTATTAATATTTTTTTTTAAAATATGACTACATATTATTAATATTTAATTATATTCCTAAAATAAAAAATAAAAAATTTTGTATTTTCTGCACTGTATTAATTAATAATTTAATGACAGATTAAACTAACCAAAAATTCTAATATAGATTGCAGATTGCGACTTCTCTTTAGCCTTTCGATTCATGCATTGCATAACCATGTGATTAACCCTAACTAATTAAAAATCTTAGTCTAATCACTTATTTAATGATCAAAAAGTACACTAAGTATTTTTTATTTTATCTTTGGTCAATTACCGAATCTTATTGATAACTTATCCCTAAGATCATTTTTATAATTAAGAACGATAATTACAGAAGAGCCTTTGACAGCTGAAACCGAGTGAGATATCCCATCAGATCTTCTAGAATATTCTTAGAGACATAACAATTATTTAAAAAAGTATATCGCCTGTACCAATTTGAAAATTATTAAAAATTAGTGATTATATCATTAAATTATAAATAAAAAAAGCTATGTTAATGTCCCTTTCTTCAGGCTGCAATGAGCTGTGATCAGCGATAGCGTAAGGGGAGGGTTTGTGCGTTTAAAGTAGCTAATTTTTTTTAAGGGAAATTTACATATATATCATTTTATTTTATGTTATTTACATATTTAACATTCAAAATATAAATATTATATGTCTATCACTCATATACAACTTTAATATTAAATATATCACTCATATAATTCATTTATATCATTCATACTATAAACTTTAATATTTCATTCCATGCACCTAATTTTGTTCTATAAGCGATAGATATGTAATATTAATGTTTTAGGTGTTAGATATATAAATAGTATTAAATAAAGTGTTATGTATGTAAATCAAAATTTAAAGTTTATTAGATTTATTTTAAAATTAGTATGATATATATTAATCCTATTTTTTATATTATATTTATTTAAATATAGATTTAGGATCCGTTTAGGATAGCTGCAACTTTTTATAAATATGATTATAAAACTATTGTGTAGAAAGTAATTCTTTTGAAAACTGCTGTAGAAAGTAAGGCTTCATTTGTGATGGTTTTCTTCATGCTTCTTAAAGTTACTTTCTAGTACAAAAATTAAAATGTAGTAGAAAGCAGCTTTGAGAAGCAGTAAAAAAGCTGTCCCAAATGAAGCCTAATTATTTATCATAAAAATTATCTAAAAGCTAAAAAAAAAGTGGTGAAATAGAAACTACGATTACAATCTTAAAAGTAAAATAGTTAGATTGCTATCCTAAATGAAGCCTTAATGACTTAAAGTTTTTATTAGAATATACTTATACAAAATTTTGGAACATGATATTCATTTTGTATATTAAAAACTATAATATTATTCTTATTTTTTAAATTTAAATGCTAAAAAATGTGAATTTTGCATTAGGTCAATGAACTCGTGAAAAATAAGAATAATTTATCTTTTGGTTCATCTTTTGATTGGATTGGATTGGATTAGATTGGATTAGATTGGATTGAAACGGAGATATGACACGAACACTTTTTATTGTGGACTTGGACTCAAACTTATTAATTTTTATCTTTTTTTCATGATTAACTTGCTTACTAGAAAAAAATTGAAAAAAAAATCTTCCAAAATTACTTAAAAATTATGTTTATGACACAAATTCGTGAGAGATACTTTTGCACCTTAGGTCATCTCCAACGGAACTGCATTCTCGTATTTGCAGTATTTGTGACAGTCCAACTGAGAGGCAAGTCAAATATTATTTTCACGTTTTAAACAATGCGATGTCAATATTGACTTCGCGCTGCTCATAGAATACGCTCTTGTTTGACATTTAGGTGGAGATTTGCAGCAACTGGAAACAGGCGATAGACGAATGTTGTTAGGTTCATTTAGAGATGCCCTTAGCAAAATAACTGTCATTTTCATAGAATATTAACAAAAAAAAAAAAAAAAAAAAACATTTTCAAACTTATGTAATTGTAATTTAAATATGTCATATTGTTATATTGCATATTTACCTAGCTCATCAATTGCATATCTAACTTCTGCTCGCCAACTACATCAAAAAGAGTACTAGAAAAGGAAGATAGAGACTCATTTGTTAAAAAAACTTAGTTATCCAAATATATTTGAATTACATTCTTTTATATGCTATTTTCATTAATTTATTTCATAAATAAGTAGAGAACAAAATAAAGTGAAATTTACATATATATCACTTTTTTTTTTTGAATTTGTATATCTAATATTTAAAATTTCATATTTACTAATATAACTATTCGATTTCACAATCTCATCCAAATTTATACATAAAAAGATGTATTTTAATTTTAAAAAGTTGATTTTAATGATATTTTTTAAAATTTTATGTAATTAAAAATTTTAAATGTTATAGAAGTAAAAGTAAAAATAATAAAAAAAATGAGTTATGCATATTCATAATATCATGATATGTGCATAAATCCCTCTAAGCCCTAAACTTTGAACTTATTTAGGCCTAATTCAAATTTGTTATCATCACTCTAAAGAGAGTTTATTGGTCTTGTTTTCTTTATAAAACACTTAAAATATGATCAAATTATTATCATTTATCACAAATACTTTATAATCCTATAGCCAACAATCATAACTCTTAAAAAATTATAAGTATATGATTAATTTAAAAAAAGATTTTTAATTAATCATATCATTAAAATATGATTTTTAATCAATTATATCATTAAAATATAATTATAAATAGTCGGTTTGTTTGCCCCTTAATTGGACAAAATTAAAGATAAGACTGTCAAAATCAGTTATTTTCAAAACCTAATATTGATAGGGATAAAAAATATATAAATAATTGGTTCAGCCCCTCTTTAAGCCTTCATTTCTTTCTTTTTTAAGAAGTTTATGGGTGGCATTAATAAAGCCACTGAAGATATTTGTTGGTTGGTTTGGCTGTTTGCTTCTATTTTTGATGCCATAATAGAGCTGTTTTTTTAGTACTGTTATAGTGATCAATTACGACAAATTTATATACACATTATATACAAAAGTTTCGAACTTCAAACCTCACAGCTAATAGATCAAAATGAGCTGCAAATGTTAGGGCTTGAAGCTAAAAGACATTGATGGCAATGCTTTTGATTAAGATTTTATGAGCTTAAGATCTTTAACCTAAATGAAATAATTTCCACTAATAGGTATATGTTTAGTGAGAATCTAAACAAGTTGCCATTATTCTAATGAAGATGAGACAAGTAAATTAGTGTGGAAGTGCGTTTGCACGTTAATTATTTCTATAGAGGTGAAAGTGGGGAGAAATTATTATGCGCGGAGTCTGGATGGGGAGAAAGCCGTCCGAATTTACTGCATATTTATAAAACTACAAATACTCAGTAAATATGCAACAATTCAAACAATTCTTTCCTTCTGAACTTTGCACAAAATAATTTCTCAAAAGTGGCAGCGGTGGTGAAATATTTAAAGGAGGTATGGATCTCATTGTAAACTAAATTCCTTGTATGTAGAAATGAAACAATCTAAAGATGATTTTTGAGAGTTTTAGGCTTCATTTGAGATGGCATTCTCCTTGCAACATTTTAATACAAAAATTTCTTGAACTCAATTTTTTTGCAATAAAAATATGCTTTAGAAATAGTAAAGAAGCTACCCTAAACGAAGCCTTAGACTTAGACTTCATTTGAGACGACTTTTTTACTGCTTCATAAAGCAGTTTTTTAATAAAAAAAATTATTTTTTGAACTAAAAAACTGCTTTAAAAAGCAATAAGAAAGCCGCCCCAAACGAAGGCTTAGTTTGAAACAGCTTTTCAACTGTTTCTTAATTTTATACTAAATAACTGCTTTAAAAAGTAAGAAAGTCGTTGCAAACAAAGTCTTAATGACTACTATGGATAGTTAAGATAAGCATGCTCTTAAACGAGAAAGAAGAGACAAAAATTTGGACATTATATTTTAGATGGCGATGACGAACAAATGAAATGATTATTCTTCCAAGAAGAGTAAAAGAAATCAAATCTGAAGTAAAAGAACAACTTAATGTACCTTGAAATAAAAAGAAAATTGAAATACTTAAAAGTTGATGGATGAATGGCAATCAAATCTAAAATAACTAAATTTTGGTAAGTGATTGAGAAAAGTCAGAAAAGAAGAAGATGGAATGAATTAACAATATAAGAAGATTAAGGAAAATTAAGACAATCCCTTTCTAAAAGGTGAGAAATTGGATGATCCAAAATTGATTTGTGATTGAAAGTGGTTGGGGCATACCCTCTCCTTCAAAAAGGGGGATTAACCGAAAGTTGAAAAGCACTTAAAAAGATAATCCAAAAATCTCTCTTCTAAAAAGGAGATTGAAGAAGAACCAAATATAAAGATGTTGCAGGAAAAATAACTTCTCCATCGAAAGAGACCGAGGTCGACCCAACAAAACACTAAAATAGCCTACTATAATTTCATGTGGTGCTCTAACCTATAGAATTACTTATAACATAAAAATTCACAATGCCCAACAAAGTGAGAGCTAATAATTATTAATCCCAGCATTAGATTATTCTAATGGTTAATAACAATAATAATTAAAAAAAAAAGATTGAAGTTAATATTCAAGCTTATTATACTGTTCCTGAAGGATGTGAAAAAAGATGGAGGAAGAATCACAGTAAAGCAGAGAAAAAATGGCAGTTTAAGAATGACAAGTGTGGTAGATCTCAGCTCGCATTAAGTCCACAGGTATGTGATCAGCTGCGTAACGCTCAGGGCCAAGATAGACACCGGTTTTTTCCAGAAGAGCTATACTTCCTTCCCTGCCGTATCTTGAAGAGTAGAGCTTCAAGTATTCAATGTCCTGGAAGCAATTAACATATAAAACTGGGTTAGTGAAACTGGAGGGCTTAGGGAGTAATATACTGAGAGCAATGTTATGAGTTTTTTACATGAAAGAAATATTCCAATCATTCCACATCAACATCATTTATTAACGATTGAAGAACTTAGATTTTTCCAGTATATTGGATAGCAAGTAAGCTATGTACTTGATGCGCATCTAGATATCAAGAAAACCTAGATCTAATTATGGGTGCAAACGAGTTGAGTTGAGCTCAAGTAGCAGCAAACTCTAACTCAGCTCATCAGTTAGAAGACTGATTCGAACTTGAGCTCAAGCTAAAATTGAGCAAAGAAATGAACTTGAGCCTAGCTTGTCCCAGGATTGAGAGCTCGACTCAAACTCGATGGCAGCTTTTCGATGAAGTCACAACAAACACTGCAGGAGCCTATGCGAAGTCACAGCGGTCGGCAGGAGCACTTCAAGAGGAACAATGGGCGAACTGGGAAAGTCATTGCGAGAGCCCGGATGAAGTCACAACGATCAGTCGATGCTCTTCAAGAAGAATGACGGGCAAACTAGAGAAGTCAATGCAAGAGCTCCACTATTTGGGGGAAATCACAATGTCCAGTTGGAGAAGAAGCTTTGTTGAAGAAGAAACAACTTATTTTTTTTTTTTGTAGAAGAAACAATAGGTTACAGGCTAAATTAATTGAGATCCAATAGGTGAAACTCACCATTTGTAGTTTTTTTGGGAAGCTCAACAGTAGTTGCAATTGCTTTCATTGTAATTGACTTTTTGCAATTTTTTGCAACTGCATTTAGAAGAACACCAAGCATTTTTTTAGACAATACAACTTTTGCATTTTTTTAAATAGATATAATTTACTAAAAGATTTTTAGTTTATCCTAGCCGCCTCCTGCTGTCTGGTCCCCCTTCACCTCCCCTGTTTTAGGCTCTATCGGAGGCTCTCTTCTACTTTGCCATCCCTCTCTTCACGAGATACAACACCCTGGTGCTCTCTCTAACCTTGACTTTCGCTCCCTCAGAACCCTTTCCAAATCTCAAAAATAGGCAACATCATTGGAACCCCTCTTGTAGTTGACTCCCTTACTGCCCAAGTTTGCATTCAAATAGATAAGAACTCAAAGCTCCCTTATGACAATCAAATCAATGTTGCTGAAATATTGCAAAATTTAAATGTCCAATACGATTGGAAGCCAACCTGCTATTCTGGTTGTGATTCCATGTTACATCCCCCAAACTTTTGACATGAGTTTGACTCACAAGCTCGAGTTAGGGAAGTTAACTTGAAGTTTTTGTATGGAAAAATCAGAGGCAGGAAGAATTCCCAATTCCACTGACCAAGGCACCTTCCACACTCATGTTGATATTGCAAATGCTTCCATTAGGCATTATCAGACTCTATTGAATGCCCCTCCTATCTCTAACACCCCCTCCCATTAGGCAAGAAAATCCATAACAATTTGATTCCCCTTTTCATTGCCCCGTTTCTAATGTCGGCATTAAAAAGGTTGTCTTCTCTAGCTCCAAGAACACCACCCTTGGGCCTGATGGCTACTCCTTTGAATTCTACTTTACAATTGGGAGGTCTCTGGTCCTCATGTATGCAAATTTGTCCATCACTTTTTCCGCAAGAGTTACCTTCCCAAGAAGGTTAAAGCAACTGGATTATCTCTCATCCCCAAGCATCCAAATGCAAGTCATATTAAAGATTACCAGCCCATCTCTCTTCGTAATACCTTCTACAAGATCATTGCAAAGATCCTTCCCATAGACTAAAGCCTATCATGCACTTTATTATTGATCGTGCTCAAGCAGGCTCTATGAAAAATAGAATGGTTTCGGATAATATTCTCATTGCCTCTAAAATTTTATTTGATTTCAATTCTACAAAGAGGGATAGCCTTTCTTGTGCAAATTTGATATATTTAAGGATTTTGACACGGTTTCTAGGGATTTTCTACTCAAAAGGATGAAAATTAAAGGGTTTCTGTTAGACCGCCAGTCAATAATGTACCGATTCAGCCGGCCCTAGGCAAGGGGCCGACCCTAGTTTACTTAAGATGGGCCAAGGGTGTAACGACCTGACCCAAATACTCAAACTAATGAGACGAGAACTGATAGTAGGACGATTAAGACAATTACTAAACTTACATATAACGGTACTTTCTAACAATTATTAACTTCTTACATTGTTTTGCTTATCCACATCAGCCAATACTTAGGTGATAAATAAGATACTATCCAAAAAAAAAAAAACTATAATAACTGCTAAATGAGAGACAAGTTTTCAGGGAAAATTAATGATTGACATCTCAGCTAATCGACAATTAGTGCATGCCAAGCCATCGACTTCATAAGAGCTTAATAAACAACTTCATCAAGCCATACCTTCAAATTCGGCTACATCACTATAGTATTCTCTCTTATTTTCTATATAGCTATGTATATAGCCAGTTCAAAGGCCCAATATGAATCTATAAATAGGGAGTTGAGGGTTGAGCTCAATTTATGAAATTTATGTCATCAAACTTATTTTATAGAAATTTCAGAACTTGTTACTCTAAAATTCTTCTCTCTCTGTCTTTGTTCACTTTTTCACCTTGTATTTTCAATAAAGTTGAGTGTGATTCATGGACAATTCTAGATTCAACAACAGATAATAAAAGTTTTTGGTATTTTGGTATTTTTCAAAGTCGAATGCCAACAAGTCAACTGGACTGTGCAAGAAGAGTTAAATGTGAAATAAACAAAAATTTTCACATCAAATCAAATAAAAAATAGCACCACAAACAACTCCAAAAAAATATAAATTACAAGTTGGGTTGGCCGGGTCATTTATTTACATCCCCATTCAACTGTATCACTATTTTAACTCTCAAAAAAATCTCATGCCAATAAGTAACACATATCCTCTAGCCTAATGATTTCGTTGCCAAAATGGTTATAACCGAAATCCTCTAATTATGTCACGTCAAATATATCACTATGTTCATTCTAAAAAAATCACACTAGTAAATATGTGGCAAGTATCTTCTAACTAGGTGACTTTATTACCAAATGCCACCATTAAATAACGGTATAATCAAGGCCCTTTGATTGTGTGCTTTTGCTGCAAAATAAAACAATTAAATTACGATTATGCTTATAGCCTAGATGTTCCCCAATGACTCTGAATCCCCTGAGTGGTGAATTGTATGATACATTTGATAGAGTACAAAGCTTTTTGCTAGCTAAAGTTGACTTAAATTTCATTCTATAATACAAACATTTATCCCAGGCCTACAAAATCCAATTAGATGATGTAACTAATAGTTGTTCAAAAGGATCCTTCGACCAATTGGGACGAATACCTTTATTAAGGGATGATAGGATAATATGACATTTATTAGGTTTGTCATTATACTCCAACCATTCACTTTATATTAACAATAGTAAATTGCCTTCAACTCTAAAATCAAACTCCTGCTATCATACACCAAGCACTTAATGTCACTTTAACAACTAGCTTTAATCTAAAGTTCTTTATTGCCACTAAGAAAGGTAATTAATCATAGTAGCTTATCTCTATGAAAAACTTGGAACTAAATCTATTTTCGTAAGAAATTTTTGAAATCTCTAAGTAGTTTCTAATATGCAATCCAATCCTCATGAAAAATTTGACCCATATCGACCTAAAACTCTCTCAGCAAAGCCGGAGTAGGTGACAAGATCGGCAAATTAATTCTTGTGTTTATATGTTGTTTGCATATCCTCGTTAATAGCCCAACTCAATATTTCCTCAAATTAATGAACTCGTGCTTTTCCTCATGTTCATCCAAGCATTCGGAAAATTCTTTCATTCATAGATACGGTTGCCAAGAAGATAAAAGTCATTATTGAGAACATTGCTCCATAATTAACATGTCATGCCAAGTTTTCTAGCCTTATACAAAGATCTAGATCATCTAATGATATCCATGCACAAAGAGATCAAGGCATCTGATAGGAAGTGCTTGTATTCCCAAGCAATCCTAACCCAAATCAAGTATCAAATAAAGAAAAACTGCTGTCCACAGCAGGAATACAGCCCAAACCAGAGAAAATCTGAGAGAAAACGTGGGAGAAACGTAGGAAAAATAATTGCAAACACTTTTATTTCAATAGAGGATTAAAAGCACTTGCAAGATACAACTTTCCTTCAATTCGAGAGGAAGGAAGAACTCTCCAACGATCTCCGGCAAAGCCAAGAGCCCAAGACAAAAACTAGATCTCAAAGAGAAAACTCAAATTCAAGATAACCCTAATTTTTCTCTAAACTCCTCCTTATACAAAATTAATCATAAAGGATAATAATAAACTTCCTAAAACAGCCCTCACATTCAAAATTTCCCTCCTAAACCTCCCCCCAAGCGCCCACGTGAACCTCACGCTCCGCCCGCCCCTCTGTTTCTCCGCCTGGAGTAACAGTGGACCGGTCCGGGTTGGACCGGTCCAGCCGGCCCCTCCTGGGCCGGCGTAACAGCATCTAAACTAGATAATGGTGAAAAGTCAAATATTAGGCCAAATCAGACGAGCATCACTTTCAGTAACTTTGGCATGTAAGGCATAAAGCCTTATAATATTAAACTATAAAATAACAAACAACCCATCAAATATATTTAGCATACCTGCAAACCACTAAGCAACCTCTCAAGCCTGGCTGAAGCAACTGGCTCATTTGAAGAAGAAAAGACTTCACCAGGATAAAACAAGACTCCATCACCTGGAGGCAGACCTCGTCGAAATCTTATCTACATCGAAGTAAAAATTGTATTTGAAAAGACATTTACAAAATAGCCTGTTGAGCTGATAGTCCACTACTGGAAATAATTAATTGATACCACCTGACAAACATTTAAGGCCTAGCACTTTAGTAATGCCGAGAAAAAGATTCTTTTTACAATCTGTTAAATGGTTGTTTTGAAGACCTAATGGTCTACATAGTCTATATATTAAAAATATTGCATTCTAGCTCATCAATTCTCAAAACTGAATAACTAAGTTAAAAGGTTTTCTTAAACCAATATTGCAGTGGAAATAAATAAATAATACTGGCATGTACCATAATTTTTATCTAACCCAATATCAATAAATAACCAAGTAATATGTTTAAGAAGTAACATTGTTTGTTTATTTTCTGATGAAAACTACCTCAGCACTGGGCACCGTCGCCTTTTCATAACAATTTGCACCCCAATAAAGAAAACCTGTGCCACCCTCTTTCCAGACTCTCCACATCACGGCACGATGTTGTGTGCCACGCATCCCAAGGTGCAAATTTGGATGGGGATCAGTAGGGCCCATACAGACATATGTCCACCATTCCTGCATTCCTGACAAGGAGAAAACTGAGTGACCGAACTATATGCTACTAGAAACTATGGTAGATGCAAGATAACATAGCACCTCACCACATAAAGCAGCTCGCTCCTTAATTTTTTACCAAAAAAAAATTGAGCTTACACGCCATATGAATTTAGGGACAAAAATTCATGTAATTCAGTAGAAGAAACATAATTAATTAATCTATAAACCCTATATAAACAAAGCTTTCTGACAAAGCAGTTCGCTTCTTAATTTTTTTCCAAAAAAATAGAGCTACACGCCATATGAATTTTAGGGACAAATTCATGTAATTCAGTAGAAGAAATATAATTACTTAATCTATAAATACCCTATACAAACAAAGCTTTCCGATGAATCAAAGCAAGTGAATTAAAAATCATCTCCACCCACATTTAGCCTCTGACTTTCAAACTTTACAGAGCTAAAACTTACATTTGCCTCTTCCAGATATTGTCATGAATGAAGTATTACTCGACCAGAAAAGGAAAAGTGAGAGAGCAAAATTACTGTAGTAAATCAAGTATGCATCCACCACTGAATTATTTAATTTTATTTCCTTTGTTACACAAACTATGCTCATCCCATATTCATCATATGCGATGGAATGGTTACTCGTCACAAATTTCCTATTCTTATCGATGGTTACCACCCCATAAGCCCAGATTCTAATTTTATCAAAAGAGCTGTGTAAAGAGTTCTTTCAGGGTGTCCATGCGCTCACTCCAATGTTTTAGTGCAGCATTGCTACAAAATGCTCAAAACAGTCCTAGGAGGAAGAGCATTACTTTTTGTTATAATTCATAGAATTTGAGAATGGTAAAAATACATTCTAATTATTATAGAAAATTATCCCTATTTATAGATCTATACAAGATGTCTTAATAAAAATAAATAACTTCTAATTGATACATAATTGCCTCAATATAATCCTTCCTAATTCAGCTACCCAAATATAGAAGGATATTGGCGTGATCCAGGTGAGCCTCCCATAGATTCTCATCCTGATCGTGACTAGTTCTAGATACTGGGCCCAAAAGGGTCTACTCCACTGGTTTGAGTGATGTCAAATCCAATTGAGGACCCATCTTCTTCAAGGAAACCCTAACATTTATTGAATCTCATCCACCTTGATGATTATTCCCTCATCTGGTTATCAATGATTAACACTATTATCCAACAACATTCAAAGCACCTAATGTTCACAAGCTTTCATCATGCTGCAAGAGGATCTTTCCTAGCTACAACATAAATTTCTCTATAATTGTAAATTTTTCTTACAAATGACGCTATCAATCATGCAGAACTTTTTTCTATACATCACGTCATCAAACAAAATTCACTACGACTTCTTGTCTCCCTTAATAACCTTTTTGGTTTTGTACTTAATTTGGATGGAAGCATTATGTCATGATGATTTCTTCAACCAACTGTTTCTTTATGATTCAATTATGATTTTTAGGCGCCTAACTCTCCCCTTTCAACATGAATGCTCACCCTCCATATTAGCATCTCTTCCTAACTCCTTCACAGTGTAGCTACACAGCTACTCACATTTCCCGCATCCAAGTGTTTTATTTCATCTCCATTAGCAATTCTTCTCTCTCCTTACCTATCCAAAGCTCTTAATGACCAAAACATGTCACCATGAGACAATAGGGCCTGCTATCAGATATCTTCAATAGTGATGCTTTTTTTCTTCAATTAACTCCAAAGATTTTTTTTTTAATTAACTCCATAGATTGATGATTAATGCATGGGATGAACCTCTATGGTCTACTATGCCCCTCTTAACCCTTTTTCTTGTGAACTTGATCAGGGATGCATACATGGATGCGGTGAGGATTTCTTTAACCAATCGCTATATGAGACTTACTCCTTTCACTATGAAGCATTTAGGACTATTGGTCACCTCCCTTTCCCCTTTTCATCATGGTTATTCCTAACCTAAACTCTTATTATGGTTTTTGATTGACTAACCCTTTCCATTTTGACTCAGTTCTCACTATTAAGCACTTCCTCACCCCTCCCTCATCAATCTGATTGCTCAAACTCCCTTCCCCTCCTATCAATCTAATTCTAGAATGACCCTCTACATCTTACTTTCATACGTGTATACTTCTCCTCCTCAACTATTTGGCATAAAAATGATTGATCATTATTCATGGCATATACTATAACCTACCTACAAGGTGTTTTAAGCATCTTAATGTCATTCTTGACTATTCAAAATTTTCTATATTTTTTATTTAATTCATGAAATAACCTCCATAGATGGTCTTTAGCCTAAATGAGAAAAGTTGAGCATAAAAAATAGGATGACAACAAATTCTAAAACTATTGAAAACTGAAGAAATGAATACAAATTCAATCATATTCAATATTAATGATCACTATTTTAAGTATTTGAATTTGTTTACTACCATTCATATTAATTTACTTTGTTACTTCTTATAAAATGTTTCATATTTATAAATTGTGGATAAGGCTGATGAAGATTATAATGACTGAAATTTCTAAGAATTTGAAAAGTGAATTTTAAGTATTGTCTTCAAATTAGGTTTAAGACTCTATACCATAAGTTTAAATTAGATTACAACAATTAAAATAATTTAATTTTAGACAACACTACTATTTAAATGTCTCATACCATTATGTGATAGAATTGTACAATTTTATTACTTTTTTTTTTTTCGACATTGTTTTTAACAAACATTATTACTTTATGTAGTAATCTTTTTAAATGTTTAAGAGTGTTATACACATATAGCACATATATATGAAATGCAAGTCTTGAATAATTAATTAATAATAACTCCACTTCATTTTGTGTCTTGCGCATCATAACCAAAAAAAAACTTTGCACTTCTAAACACTAGCTGCCATGATGGCATATCCATCCTCTCCAAGAATGAGAATGGTCTCATGCAAGAGATAGAGCTCTTTAACCGTGTTAATGCAGATCAAGACAGCATTACACTGAGTGGTATATCCCAGCAAGGCACCAAGCTTTGTTTTAAGCCACAGCCTGAAGGTCTTGCGTGGAGAATACTGTGGTGTGTTGCCATGAAAGCCATCGCCACCATCTGAGGCAGTGGAGAATATTGTGGGTAAATGAGGTGGGGAGGTGTAAGAGATGGGCATTGACAATCAAGGAGACTTCTATCAAAGCACGAATCCAATAAGCACAACATTTGCCACGAAACTAAAGTAGGTGTTTTGTCATTCAAGGCCACAGGCATCACCTGAGCTAGTGAAGGAAAAGAATGTGGGAAAAGAATATGATTAAGAAACAGGTGAAGCAGAATAATTGCCCAAAAAATCAAGGGGAAAAAAACAGATTTCTTATTGTATCAAGCATGAAAAGTAACTTTCCCTATATATATATATATATATATATATATATATATATATATATATAAAGGAATAGAGAGAACAAAAATAGCATCACTATAAATTGCACAAAGGTGAGAGCTAAGATTGACACATGCAATGTTTGATAAAAACAAATTGTTGAATAAATGAGCCGACCACAAAAAGTTGAGTAAACCTAATCATGATGATACTGACACATTTTTTCTAGAACCAATCGATTATTCCCTAAGCTAAAAAAACCTAACATGGCGCAATAATAAAATTCCAGAGCCATAAAATCTCAATTCTAATAAAAGCCATAAGTGAACTGACACCTCCAGTCATTGTAATGCTAAAAGCAGACATTCACTTCATAACATTATAAGTATTATGAGCAACGCCCAACTTTTCAATAAAAAAAAAGGTAGTACGAGAAACAAAATATTAAATAAGAAAATTGATGAAACTGTGAAGGGGCATATCTGTAATAAAGCATTACCTCACCATTCTCTGACCGTAACTCAGCAGTAATATCTTTGACCAAATCCTCTCGAGCTCCAAGAACCCACTCGCTACAAAGTTCAGTAAATATAAATCATATGCAAAACAAAGCAAAAGAAGAATAAAAATACTTAATATGCGTTTTACGTTATGTTATCTAATAAACTTTGGTACTGAAGATGGAGAGGTAAATATAATAGTTTATAAAAGAACTTCCAGAAATCACTACCAAGCCATCTAAAATCAACTAGTGACATATACAATGTTTCGGGACGCCTCTCCAATTTGCAGATACTTCAATGGAATTAATTGTGCAGTGAAACTTCGGTCATGATCAGTTTAGGATGTTTTACAAACATTTATCTAATAGAACAATGGACAACAAGAATTTTTTACAAAAGCTTCTTTACAAAGAACATATGAGGATTATTCCGGGACTATAGAATATTTTACAACACTCAGGTGTGTATGATACTTCGAAACACAAAACTAGATCAAAATATGATACGATGGAGATTAAGGTTTCTTTCAAAGAAAAATAGAAAAAGAGGGGCTAAAAAAAGGGTACAAAGTAGCTGCCACTACGTAGTTAAGCCAAGAGCTAAAAAGTTAAAACCCTTGAAGGAATGGTAAAGGTAGTGCATACCTTGTACAAAATATTTGAGTGTGGGGTCGTAAGAGATTTGGAACTTTAACGAATGCCTCAAAGGTACCAGGAGCATAATGCACATCACTAGGGCCTGCACAGGTCATTAAATTCCAAAAGATGCATCAACCCTAAGAAGCAATTTTGATCAAAATCTTTAACAAAGAGTAAAAGAAGTTTAGCTAGGTGGAACACTGTTGATAAACAAAACAGTAACAAAATATCACATAATGTAGAACATGATACAGTGGAACGAGAAAATTTAAAATTTTTCCTCTGAGACTGGCAAGTAAATGAATGAAGCTCCCATCCATGTAGGGTATAGAGAGGGCTTGATTATGCAACTTTACCCTTATATTGAAGAGAATATTTTCATGACTGGAAACCGTGACCTCTATGTCAAAATAAAGACAACCTAACCACTGATCCAGGCCCACCCTCTCTGTAATGAGAAGATCTAATTGTTATTAATAATCAAGAAGATGGAGAACACCTTGAATTAATCATCTAACTTTTCCTCCAAGTAGCCAAAAGTTTGTGATAGTATGTGAGCGTTAACCTTAAGTATCAAGCATATCTCCATGAGTTTTCTCATGATCCACAAAATTTTCTGAACCAATCAAAACCAAATTAATTTCAGATATATTTCAAATATCTCTTTCACTTTTGGCCCATCTTTATGTTTTGATTTTGAGAATTTATCAACAGAAGTCCACTTCCTGATACCTAGTATAATAATACTGAATTACTCATATCCAAGCTTTCACAAGTGCAATAAAAAACTAAAAAATAGTGATTATCACTGCAAGCTACGCCAAATGAGGCTGAAAAGAGAGTTCATTTATTTGATTCATTTCCACTCAATATTTACATCTTATTTTTTCCATACAAAAGTTGTACCAGCGCACGTTAAAAGCAAAGGTTAAAAAGATTCACACAGACCACCTCTCACTTCTTGTCAAAATTTCCAAATATAAATATACGCCCAATAACCTTTTTTTTAAAGACCACATTGTGATATTCACTAGTTGACTTAAAATACATATCTTAAAAGATTTTTTTTTGGTCAACATAAAAACCACGGGGTAGAAACTCCCCCTTTTAAAAAAAGGAACCATTAGTGTAGACAAATGCAATTAACTTTTTCTCACCACAGCAGTAAGTAATCGCATTACAACTGATGTTTCTCAAACAAAAGTATGTACAGCAACTTTTTTTTGAACAAATTAGACTCATAGAACACAGTTCACTTGCCAATATTTCTAAATATAAATATGAGCACTGACTTCTTTATTTTGGAACAAAAAAAGACCACGTTTTCATAGATATATCGTGATACTCACTAGTTGACTTTAAAATACGTAGTTTATCAGTTTTTTTTTTATAGCAAAGCAAGACCCGATAGAAATTGTATCTTTTAAGAAAAAGGAATCATTAGCGTAAACAAATGCATTCAACTTTTTCCTACCGCAGTAGTAAGTCGTAAGGACGCGTGCATCCGGCGCATAAGTCCTTATTTCCCTAGACATGCTACGAATCACCTCATACTGCTCCGCGTTCAATGGCTGCAACATAAGCATTATGTTTAGCGAATCATTAATGATGAGTAAAGATGATGTAAAACGTAAAACAATTGGTGAATTACTGCATAAGTGCATAGGTTTAAAAAAAAAAAAAGGAATGCTTTATATAAATAACAAATATGAAACCTAATCACATTATGCCTAGGCAAATTATGAACTTCATGGTTCTGCATCAGTCGGTTATCAACAAGATTTTATGATAGCAAGATAAAAAACAGCTTGCATTGAATATCCATACCTCGTCCCACAAATAAAAGTAAGCTTTTCCCCAATGAGCCTTGTTCTTCAATATCTCTACCTCCTTCCTCAAGGAATCTTTTTCTGCATCACTGTTACTACAGCTACATGTCAAGAAAACCAGAATAGCCTTATATAGTTCAACAACAGTCTCAACTTGCACGCAAAGCATATAGAGTGAAAAGCATACCCAGAGAGAATGGGATAGTAAGGTACAGCATATGCCGCTAATCTTAGATTGGAATAGTATTCATCTGACTTGGGATGATCCGCTATTTTAGACAAAACAGAGCAATGATTGTTCAGGAATGCTATGGTTACAAAAAAAAAAAAAAAAATTTACAACCAAATAATTTCTCTTTCATTTCCAGTAAAACCAATCATAGTACATGTAGCATAAGCCAATAGACGTGACAAATTACCTCGCCAGGGACAAGTGTAAGCTAAGACGCGCATACTATCACCCCATCTACAAAAGAATGGACTGATCCTATACTGAAGAAGCCACCTGAAATGCTGATCTAACGCATCAAACCAGCCATCAGTGCCATGTTCTACCCTAAAGCGGTCCTCAATCACAGTTTCAGATATCTAAACTTTAAGTCAAGAAATACTCAATTGTCTCGTTAATGCAACATTTTACTCATTATGTAAAACAGGGTAAAGAATTCTAAGATAAGCATTTTGACGAGACTTTTGACTTGACGAATAAATCATGCTTTGAATTTGTCACAAATTAACAACTGATTTTATAAGTATAGCCGTTCCTTATCACAAGAACATGTTCATATTCCTTGGCAATAATGCTAATCAGAACTCAACAAAATGCGACACTGCAAAAAATCACCATTATCGCTATTAAAACCAGAATGAAAAAAGAAATATTTAACTGAACAAAACCGTGCAGCTCCAACAACATGAAGATAGTAATGTGGGATACACCAATTACCGCTGGAAGGGAAGGTGTTATTGGAAGGGTAAAATCCCACACTGTAACGGTTATCTTTAACAAAACGGATAGATTTGTCAAAGCATCCTCATCCATCATTTCAGTTGAACCATTATCAGAGGAAAATTCATGGAACATTGGTGAAAAAAGTATTCTTCTCAAAACTGATGTTGTGAATTTTTCTCTCTCCACCTAAATATTACAAGGCAATTAATAGTGCACGTGAACATATTTAATAAAAATTTCCATTGCATCAAATATAAATAATTCGAACTTACCAGTTCATCCATTGTTCTTCCATCAACTGGATCAACTGAATCAAGGCAGCTTTTGAGTTCTCTATATAGTTCAGACTTCTCTAATTTAGGCATAGATTGTGATGTACATCTGAAACTAGAAAATATGATAAACCTCAGCATACAAACTGAGATAAATAAAACTAACAAAGAATGCCAACTAAATCACGAAACACAGTCTAACGAGGCAAATAATTATAAGCTAGACTATTGCAGGCATAGATTGTGAGTTAGCCAAACGATTTCAAGAAGTTGTTTGGCGAGTAAGCATCTTTACTCTTGAATAAATGCCTCTTAAATAAATGCAAGTAAAATGACTAACTAGATTTTGGAATAATAATAATGAGAGTATTAATTTCATAAATGAATTTTATTCTATTTAACTGAAAAGTGATATTCACTTGATACTGCATTCATATGCCAAGTAAGCTAACTATGTGGGATTAAACAACCCTAAATGGGCCGACTTACCCCACCTCTCCCTTCAAAGCACTAATGGAAACTACTCCTTCATATTGACCAGGTGGCTGTCCAGGAGGCACATCAACAGAAAGCCAGATTGCCGTAGTTTCTCTGTGCGAGGGAAAAAAAAAAAACTGTTAGATCGCTAATGGAAAACTGAAGGCTTCAAAAGGTCATCGTCACCTGGATTCAATTTTAGATATTATATGTAAAGCCAATACCCAGGAAGCAAGTTTATTTGAGAGACCGGTAGATCAAGAGGAACAAGAGCATCAGGCACACCTAAGATAGGTACCACACGGCGCAAAGTTAAGGACTGACCCACTGCCAACCTGCTAAGACAATCGTAACAAAAATAATGAAAAATAAGGGTAAAAGAAAATTTTCCAGAAAAAAAACTAACCTATCACCAGAAGAGGAGCACAGGTCAGTACAGTGCATCTGTACGGTACCAGCAATACCAGAACAAGCCCAAGAAACTTTGGGGCGCAAAACTATTTGAACGCTTTCTTTCTCATTTCTTGCAGCCAATAGAGATATCTTCAACGAAAACTCATCATTAGAAACAATTGTAGAATGATTACATATATAGGGACAGAAAACAAGAAAAGTTGAAATGCAATTACCACGATAACCATCAAAGAAAAAATTAAATTATCATAACAAACGGAACTCCCATGGGCAGCAGCATTAAAAAAAACAGTTAGAAGCTTCAGCACGAAAAAATCAGATGCCTTAAAATGAGTAATATCATATAAAAAAATCTTGGAACAAAAAAAAATCCATATTCCATCTAGCCCCACCACCTCTAACATCAACATCAAGCCTTTATCCCACTATGTGGGGTCGGCTACATAAATCTTTTTTCTCCATTGTATAATGTTAAGAGTCAAATGCTTATTTGAATCTAATAAAGAAATGTCATTTCTAATATTTTATAACCAAGTCTTTCTAGGTCTACCTCTACCTTTCTTAACATAGGCCAAATTTAATACATCTACTCTCCTAATAGGGTCTTTAGAAGGCCACCGTTTTATATGGCCAAACCATCTAAGGTGACTCTCTCTAATCTTATCTATTACTAAAGCTACTCCAACCTTCACGGATATGCTCGCTTCGTATCCTGTCCCTAAGAGTAAATCCACTCATCCACCTGAGCATCCCCATCTCAGCAACACTTAACTTAATATTATGCTTCTCTTTAATGTCCAACATTCTGCTTCATAAAGCATTGCAGGTACCACCATCTTATAAATTTTTTTCTTAAGTTTGAGTGGTACTTTTTTATCACACAACAAATCCTCTACTTCAACCATCTGACTTGAATTCTACTAATAATATCTCCATCTATTTCACCATTCACTCAGAACAATAGACCTAAGATATCTAAAACTAGTACACTTATTAATGACTTGATCGCTCAAAGTCACAACCTCCCCCCCCCCCCACCCAACACTCCCATCTCCATTCAGTAGGTCTATTACTACTAAAATTACACTCAATGCATTCGGTTTTAGATCTACTCAAACAAAAAACTTTATACTCTAAGGTTGACCTCCATAATTCGAGTTTACCTTCAACTCCCTCTCTAGTCTTATCAACAAGAAAAATATCATCAACAGAAAGCATACATCAATGTACATCCTCTTGCAAATGTCTAGTGAAAACATCCATGAAAAAAGATAAGGGCATAAGGATGATCCTTGATGTAATCCAACTGAAATAGGAAAATACTTGGTCAAACCATCTTGTGTTTGAACACAAGTAAAAGCTCCTGCATACATATCCCTAATGACTTGAATATAAGCATTATTAACCCTTTTCTTTTCTATAACTCTCCCTAGCACTTCTCTTGAAACTTTAGCATTTGCTTTCTCTAAATTAATAAATATCATGTGTAGATCTTCCTTATTCTCTATAAACTTCTCCATCAACCTCTCAATAAATGAATAGCTTCCATAGTAGAGCTACCTGACATGAATTCAAATTGATTTTGAGAAACATTAGTATCATGTCGTAACCTATACTCCATAACTCTCTCCCAAAGTTTTAAAGTATGACACATCAACTTAATTCCTCTATAATTCTCACAATCTTGTGCATCACCTTTATTCTTAAAAATAAGAATCAACACACTCATCTGACATCTTTTTAGTATTCAAAATAATATTAAAAAGTTTAGTAAGCCAAGAAATTCCTTCATTTCCTAAGCATTTCCACACCACTATTGGAATATTATCAGGTCCACTAGTTTTTCCACACTTCATTTTCTTTAAAGCTCTACCACCTCTAAATCCTATTAAATTAACACCCAATGACCTTCATTTATGACCGCCTAAATGATGGAAGAGTGTAACAAAACCAGTCATAGTTTTCCTTTCATCAAATTCTTAATGAGAAAGTCATGGCATTCCGAAATATGCAGGTTTGTTTTTTTTTTTTTTTTATTCAGAGTTAGACCTTAGTTTCATAAGTAGCCAGGTTTTGGGTGGCATGTACATAATTTTTGCAACAAAAAAATATCCATTTCCCTCCCACCATATAAATATAAAAAAAACTTGCATGGAGCAACATAGTTATTAGAATTGACTAGCAATTAGCATGAATCTAAATATCTAATAACGTAATTCAAAACATATTTCTCCAAACAAAATCAAATAAAATTGGGTGCAGCATGCACCCACTCATCTTAAGTAAATATTTAAATATCAACTGCAGCTTTATGAGATTTTAGATGCAATGCCATATCTAAGAAAAGTGTGTAAGCTACTAAATTAGTTTAGAAGTTTAGATTCTAACAAACATTGAAATAATTTAAAATGTTCCTAAGAGAAAGATGTAGGTGCTTGCCTTGATCAATATGCAGGCAACTTGACCACTAATAAAATTTGCAGGAGAAATGGGCTCAAGAACAAGCACGCAAACAAGGATGGGATGAATGCAAGTGGATTTTAAAGGAAGCCAAGGTCCAAAATGTTGTCAAATCTCAACACTTTGCATGATGTTGTTATAACATTAATTATTGTAATCTTCAGTTTAAAAAGTTAGATAAAAGTTAATTGGAGGTTAGTTTAGTTGGAAGTTACTTGCAATGTGAATAACTAGTGGTTGATGGTTCACTATCCATGCAATAATGATGTAGCTAGCCATCCTAAGTTCAAGTCAATGATGGCCTATGATGTATAGACAAGAACACAACACAGACACGAGATACATCAATTATTAAAAATATAGGACATAGACATGAATTGGATATAGTGTTATATTTTTTATATCTTAAAAATAGTTTATAAAAATTGAGTAAGCAAAATATTAAGAATAATTAAGTAATAATAAATCATTTAACTAAAATTTGTGCTTAATATGATTAATATTATAATGTCGGGAGTTATACATTAATGTCATGGTTCAAATGTTGAGAGGGGATAAAACAATGATATGAAAAGTCAGGCATCAAGCGTTGATGTTGACACAGAGTCGATCGTCTATGTTGAGATAATGTTGGTCAAAGATGAGATATCGAGACGACGTAGGGGTGTGATTGTAGAGGTAGAAATTGCTAGCATCAACCTTTGATTTTCAGATGGTTTTGAAACATTAATGTTGTGACTGCATTGGATGTTAATGTTGTGATGCCATTGAGCATTGTTGTGAAACACTAGCCACGATCTGCAGATAGAAATGAAAATGGTATGTTTAGGGAATGGGGTATTGAGTGTGGGCATTTGATTTGAGATTATTGAGAGGAAATAAAGAATTAATTTTTTATTTTTTAATAAATAAATATTAAAATATAAGAAATTATATTTAAAGATTTTCATAAAATATTTAAGACACGTATACCCAATTTAATTTTAATATTTGTTTAATTGGGCATGTCTTCAGCGTGTCCGATATGTATTGGAGGCAGGTTGGATGTGTGTCGTGTCCGATGCATGTCAGACACTGCATACCTCATTGAAGAGAAGTGTTGATGCATCATAGATGAAGGCACAATTTAGGGCAAGAATTAAAGCAATTAAATTCTACATCTCAAAACCACAGACCAACTCCATGTAAGATTCAAATTCAAAGGGGGGCACATCAAAAGGTATAATTAGGGCTCACCATGAAGTCCCTAAAAATGAAATTGCCCCTTCATCCACTTTAAAACAGCAGCCATCAAAACTGCTTCCTTGTAATTATTGACCAACCTTGTCATTTTGAATTCCAAATGTTTAAAGTGAGAAGTAAATGATAGATATGTTAAAACAATGTAAAAGATAAAACTTTACGTTAGAATTTGAATTTAATAATGTCTTCTTCCTTCATGTAGGCTTGTAGGCCAGAACCGTCATACTTATTTATGGGAATTGTGTTGTTTTTCTTTAGTAGCTTTATTTTCCATTTTAATTTTACTTGCGTTTATTCTATTCTCCCACAACCCTAGAGCTTCTCTCCAAGCTCAAGGCCTCCTCCACAATTGGAGTTTGGAAAACTTCTAACTGGAGTTTACTGTTGTTAAAGGTGCTAGCCAATTCCTAAAGAATTGCCATTAGAAGAGGCTAAGAGCAGTTGGGTGAGGATACTAACTTTTTTTTCTCTATTCTTTCTTTAGTTAGCTATTTCCTTCTTAATAACTACACGCAAATAGCATTTGAAGGAAATGCAGTATCAAAAAATGGTTCAATTTGAAAATTCAGGATATTACATAGTTGAGGAAGAAATTTAACCTAGTACTTATAAAAGCACTGCTAAGTGGATGAGATAGGATATGAAATGAGCATATTTGTGAAAGTTTGGAGTAGCTCTAGTGGAAGATAAGATTAGAGAGAGTAACTTTAGATGGTTTGGTCATATAAAACGGCGGCCTTCCAATGACCCTGTTAGGAAAGTAGATGTATTAGATTTGACTTATGTTAAGAGGTAGAGGTAGACCTAAAAAGACTTGGTTAGAGAATATTAGAACTGATATTTCCTTATTAGATTTAAACGAGAATTTGACTTTTAACAGAACACAATGGAGAAAAAAGATTCATGTAGCCGACCCCATGTAGTGGGACAAAGGCTTGATGTTGTTGTTGTTGTTGTAGTACTTATAAAAGAATTGAAAATTCTTTCTCTAACTAGGTTACGTGTATGTAAGGGAAAGATTCAAGAGACACTTAAGGACAACTGGCCAACCAAAACAATCATTAGGACAGCTACATTGAGCTAATCACACCACTTTGGGTTAGCTACATCAAAACTATATGCCTACATGAAAAAGGTAATTATGGCATTATACCCCTTAAGAGATGCTAATCCTTCTCGTAAGGGTTATTATTCCTCTATTTTAAAATGCATATATCTATAATCTTTTGAATTTGTGTAAGTGTTATTAATATTTCTTCAAATTTCAACTATATACTAAAATGATATTTTCATCAGCAGCCACCTTTAAGAGGAAGAGGTAGTTATGTAACCGTTGTTTATTCATGAGTTAAGAAGATAGATTCTACTATCCTCTAGCAATTAAGGCTTTAAACCTACCCCAAGCACCTCATTCTCCCTCTATACCAGGGAATGAAAAGATACTACATAAGGCCAAATTCTAACGTTAATCCCAAGCAAGCTACTTGTGAGCATAAAACCCACTCCATCAAACTTGATCAAGTACACAAAACTCTCATTAAATCCTAGAGAACCCTCTTTTCCTAAAACTAAGTTCCTAATAGAACTAAAAGTCCATCAAACTAGTCTCTCTTACCTAAGCACATAAATATACCTATCCGAGAACATCACTCTCAAAACCTAAACTTCTAATATAAATTCAAGTGAGAATACATTAAGAAGTATATTGATTATTTACATATAGCATATAGATTATTCTTCATGAATTCCTCAGAAAATAAGAAAGGGTTTTTAAGTTGGTCTAACTCCACTATTTTAGGGATTTTGTTAATTAAGGTTTGCCAGAAGAGTGATTATCTTTAATGGAGATCAATTTATTTGATGGCTAATGATTTTCTTTAGCCTATTCAAATTTATTTTATTTTATAAAATATGTGAATAATGCACATGAAACTCGGGTAATGCCAATAAAGCATGAAGAAATCATGCAGCAAACTCCCCTTATGTGACAATATAACTATATAATTCAGCAAAACTCAACCTAGTGCTTCACCGAAGCAAACAAAATAAATAAGAAAGCAAGTAAAGAAAAACCCAATACATCTCTTTCAAGAAAAAGAATTGCAAAAAATGGTTTTCAAGATAAAACTACCAAGAAAAAGTAAGCCATACATTCTCCAAAGGTCGAGGAATTTCTTGTTGTCCAATATTAGCTGTGCTTGGCATGCACCATACATGTAACAAATCAGCTGTTGGAACTTTGGTTGGATCGACTTTGCCTGTGTACAAAATTGAATCCTCAAGGCCACCATCACTCCATCCATAAGCAGTACCCCCTCCAGCTAACCCTTCTAAAGGGGGCACGACAACACTCACTTGCTTCCCTCCTGCTTTCATAGTTCATAAAAAGAAGAAATCATAAGTTTGTTATTTTTTCTTTTGGCAAGCATGGGAATTTTCTTCATAAAAAAAAAAAAGAAAAAAAAAAACTCCAACTTAAGAATTTTCTCAAAAGATAGCTAAGAGCCTAAGACCACATCAATCACTAAGCATTGAAATTAGTTACCAAAACATGATGAATAACAGCAGTGCATCATCATAACTCTCAGAGATAGCAATTGAATCCAATCATCAGTGGCAGGAAAAAGAAAGGAAATCAAAGGTTAAGCAATAAACAGAAAATATAAGAGTGAAGAGTCATGCTGCAGAGTATAGCCGCTTTCTACATAATTGTAATGTTTCTCCCTAGGTCCGTAATTGTGCCTCTTTCTTGGGTTATAATATGATATCTTTTGTTTACCCGCATCTTATACGGGTTTTGTTGTTATTGTGGCTAGTTATTACAATTATTACTTTATTTCACCGTGCCTTGCAAATGCCTATTATGGGTTGTTCGCGTTGATGGGATGGGGATTTACGGTTTTTTTTCTCTCTTTTCTTTTACTACCACAAATTTGAATTGTAGAAAAAAATAAAATCAAAGTTTCAATTTAATGGTTACCAAGATTTAAACTATATTGACCCTTGTGACAAACATGTCAAACATAGGGCTGAAGAGTATTAAATAAATAGTCTAAGACATGTAATTGAATAATATTGATTCTAAAAATCCCTTCTTCTAATTTTAAGTCCTGTGTGCACCAATTAGATGAATAATTCGTGCAAGTGTGATGTAGTGTCCTGTGAGAGATTAGCACTAGCAAGCAAGAAGAACTTCAATGGAACAGTGAAGAGCAAACTTCTCTGTATTTTATAAAACTATCAAAAACTCATCTTTCTACTTCCCTTCCTATATGTAATTGCTGAAAAGTAAAACCTATTGGCATAACTAATTACTGTAATAACTATACTTAATAAGGACTAAAAGAAAGAAACGAACTCAAGTACTAACAAACTAAAAGGGGAATAAAAGAAAGTGGAAACCAAGCAGAGCATGTGCAAATCGCTTGCGGTCCAGTATACCCCAACTCCTTCGTCTAATGATGCTCCGCATCATACGCCCCTTGCACAAAAAAGAGTTGCAGCTACAACTTGGTTTTCAACAACAACAGAACTATCACCTGGAGGATGATAAGGTTATAAGTCGGCCACATTAAATGTACTGGAAGTGTTAAAGTCTGCTGGAAGTTGAACAACGTATGCGTTATCATTAATACAGCTGACGACTGAGAAGGGCCCAAATTTCCTCTTGCTGAGCTTCGAGTAGGTGCTTACAGGAAATCATTCCTTTCTCAATCGAACCCAAACGAGATCTCCTGGTTTAAATATTTTCTTCCTCCTGTGAACATCAGCGTCCGCCTCATATTTATCATTAGAACTTTGCAGCTTAAGACGAACCTTAGCTAACATCTCAGCGAATTGATCAAACCATTTTGAAGCCGCTTTGCTCTTACATTTTGGAATTACTGCAACATCAACACAAGTGTTGGGCATTTTTGTATATACAATGCTAAATGGACACATACCCGTAGATCAATTTGACATCGAGTTGAAGGCAAATTCAGCTTGGCCGAGAACTTCATCCCAAACTTTCAGTTGTTCTTGCACTAAACAGCGGAGTAGATTTCCCAGTGTTCGATTCACTACTTCGGTCTGTCCGTCCGTCTGCGGGTGTTAAGCAGAGCTTAACTGAAGTTGTGTACTTAGCCTCTTTCATAATTCCCGCCAAAAGTGGCTTAGAAACTTCATATCCCTGTCTGATGTAAGGCTTGGCACTCCGTGTAGCCTTACAATCTCGCGGAAGAAGAGTTTAGCGATGTTCAACGCATCAAAAGTCTTCTTGCACGCTACAAAATGTGTCATTTTTGAAAATCGATCCACAACTACCATGATGGAATCATTTCCATGTTTTGTAAGCGGCAACCAAAGTACAAAATCGAGGCTTAGATCTTCCCAAATTGAATCTGTCACAGGTAATGGTTGATACAAGCCGGTGTTTTGTCCCCCTCCCTTGCAGGTCTGGCATACAGAGCATCTCTCTACATATCTAGCAACGTCTCTCCTCAAATGTGGCCAATAGAACTTGGCTTGCATTTGCACCAGCGTGTTGTCACGCCCAACATAAGCTGCTAGACCTCCACTATGTACTTCCTGTATGAGTAGTTAACGCAAGGACGAATTGGGGATGCAGAGCAAATTGTTTTTAAATAAAAACCCATGCCTTATGGAATACTCTTCTATTGGCTCCTTGTTGATACAGCTAAACCAAACTTTGGCGAAGTCTTTGTCTGCGGCATACAAGTCACAAAGGCTCTCTAATCCCACAAACTCTGTTTGCAACTGTGTAATCAAAGCTGACCGGTGGCTTAAAGCATCAGCCACTCGATTTTGGGCTCCGCTTTTGTGCTTCAGCACGAATGTGAACTTCTGCAAGATCAAGATCCACCTCGCATGCATTCGGTTAATGTTTTTCTGGGAATTTATGTATTGTAAAGCCTTGTGATCACTGCATAAGAAAAAGTCTTGATGCAATAAATAATGTTCTCATTGCTTTAATGCTCTTACGACTGCATACAGTTCTTGTTTGTAAACCGATCATCGTTGTCTTGAAGGGCATAATTTCACTGAAAAATTCCATGGGCCGATTATCCTGTGCTAAAACAGCTCTAATTCCCACCGTGGATGCATCCGTTTCAACCGATAATGGCTTATCAAAGTTGGGTAGAGTGAGGACTGGTGCTGTAGATAATAGGTTCTTAATAGTTTCAAAACTTTTCTGATGCTCATCCTTCCACTGGAATTGCTTGAGCTTCAAAATATCAGTGATCGGAGCTAAAATAATGCTGAACCCTTTGATGAACCTCCTACAGAAATTCGCCAGTCCATGAAAACTCCTTATATCGGAGAAAGTTTTTGGAGTTGGCCAATCAAGTATTGTTGCCACCTTTCTTGGATCTGCTGATATTCCTTCAACTGAGATCCTGAACCCCAAAAACAGCACAGCTTGTGCTGCAAACTCACATTTGGGAATATTTAAGTATAATTTATTCTTCCTTAGGACTTCAAAGATGGCCTTCAAATGTTGTAAACGGGCTTCCAAGCTGCTATTGAAGACTAGCACGTCATCGAAGTAGGCCGCACAACATTTATTTAGGAATGATTTTAAAACTTCATAATATAAGCCTCATGAAGGTTGCCGTGCATTACATAGACCGAATGGCATCACCTTCCATTCGTAGAGTCCTTCACGCGTTTTAAATGTCGTCTTCCATTCATCGCCTTGCCAAATCCTGATTTGATGATAGCCACTCCGTAAGTCCAACTTAGAGAATATCTGTGAACCCGCTAATTTCTCCAACATCTCTTCAAAACATGGCATCGGAAATCTGAATTTAACAGTTATTTTGTTGATTGCTTTGCTATCTACACACATTCTCCAACTGCCGCCCTTGTTCGGCACCAATAGAGCTGGAACGGCACACGAGCTCAATCTATGCTGTATAAGTTGTTTTTCTAACAATTCATCCACTATTTGTTGCAAAATTTGATGTTCAGTCGGGTGTTCAATCTATAATGCGGCAGGTTGGGCAGTGTTGCTCCAGGCACCAAGTCAATTTGATGCTGAATAGTTCGGATCGGCGGTAGTTTGTTAGGCAATTTATCAGGTCCCAAATCTGAGAATTGATGTAGCAAAGTCTCCACAGCTTTCGGAACCGTTGCAGGAAGTGAGGCATTTTCCTGCTCCTTTACAATTATAGCCAGGATTTCGGTTGACTCTTTCCAAGCATTCACTAATTGATTCCCTTTCACAGTGAACATAGCAATTTTATCATTAGCCACCAAAGAGTTACCTTCTTGATTGTTGGGCAGCAACCTAAGCTTCTTGTCCTTCCATTCAAAAGCATATGTATTGGCTCTGCAATCATGCGTTGCCCCCACGTCAAATTGCTACGGCCGCCCAAGTATGATATGGCAAACATCCATATCAACCACATCGCAAAGTACTTCGCTAGCATAATGTTTTCCAATAGAAAAGGAAACTCGGCACATATCTGTGATGATCATCTTCATGCCTCTCTTCACCCAACCAATCTTGTATGGATTCGGATTTTTCGTGGTTTTGAGCTGTAACGTTTGTACCATGGCTTTGGATATTACATTTTCCATGCAACCACTATCAACCAATAAGTCACAAACCTTACCACCGATTATGCATCTGGTCCTGAACACCGCATTCCGCTGCAATTTATTCGGGTGATGGAGAGCTAATAAAAGTTTATGAAGTACACAAACAAGAGGTTCACCTTCATCGCCTCCCACGTCTTCATGAGATGTATTTACTTCTCCTTCACCATCATCTAATCCTTCCTCATCTTCTGCCTCAATCAACTGAATTTGCAGTCTTGTTCAGCATTCATTTGATTTATGTCCCTGCTGAACGCATCTAAAACATTTGATGGTGGTCGGTTTCGCATACGGGTTGTCTTTGGCCATACCTTTGAATCTTGAGTTCACTCTCACTTCAACATTTTTGTTGTTATTATTTCCAGCAATCTGAACTCCAGGAGGTGAGGGTTGTGGTACATGGTTAACATTCACAGTTGTAGATCTATTGCTATCAGCTGCAGGTTCCATTATTCTTTTTCCTTGGCTGCCCCTATTATGCCTTGCCAACTGCATCTCCACCTTCAAAGCATAGTTCACTATTTAAGACAGTGACCATACGGCATTCAACTCAAGTTTATCCTGAATTGCTTCTTTCAGGCCCCCGACATAACGAGCAACTAGCTGATTTGCCGATTCGTTCAGATTGTTTCTTGCACTCAATCAATAGAACTCCTCCATGTAGTCGTTAACCGATCTATTTCCCTGATGGCAATGCTGATATTGCATATAGAGCAACTGCTCATAATCTGTAGGAAGAAAGTGTTCGTGAAGTAGCCGTTTCATACGACAACAATTACGTACAGGGCCACGACCTTCTCTACGCCGCGATTGCAGCAATTGAAGTCACCAAGCACTAGCTCCCCCCTTAAGTCGGCACCCGACATATTTTACCTGTTTTGCTGGCTCAATTTCCATGTATTCAAAGAAGGTCTTCCACTGATCGCTCCCAATCCAAGTAATCTTCAATGTGAAGCTTACCGCAAAGAACAGAATGTCCAATTTGACGCGGAACTCGCCGTAGTGTCGGTATGTTTCCCTCAGCCGTCGTCGACGAGGACGAGCTACTTCCTCTTCAGACTCTGAAAACTCCAGGGCGGTAAATTGTTCTACTATTTCATCTGAATCGGAAACTTCCAATGCAGGCACATCACGTAACGGATTTTGCCCCCCTTCAAACCCTCGACGAGCCGCCAGTATGATTGTGGGCAATGTTGTCTGTAGGTTTGGGTTCCGCTCAGTACGAGCCAAAATAGCTCTCAGGTCTCGACATACCTCAGTGTGGAAACAGTAGAACTCCTCCGTCAACTCCTGCAGCTGATGTACGAGACCTGAGTGTTCAACCCAAAGGGCTTCAAGGCTTTTGTCTTCACCCGGAGCCACCCGTTTGCTGCTCTTGGCCATCTAGCTCTGATACCAAATTCTGATGTAGTATCCTGTGAGAGATTAGCACTAGCAAGCAAGAAGAACTTCAATGGAACAGTGAAGAGCAAACTTCTCTGTATTTTATAAAACTATCAAAAACTCCTAAATTTGCTCAAATTTGATAGAACTAGAATTTTGTTTGTGATATATATAACAAATAAGTTCTGACAAAATGAGCCTCAACAAGGAAAAAAAAGTTTCCGCCTCTCGATATTAGAAAGTTAATATTATAGTATTTAACCTCGAATAAAGGAGTTATTGACAAATTGCTCTGTTAGATTTTCAAAAACTTTATTAGTGATTGTTAGAGCTGACAGGCCAGCTGATGATGAATGATATAAATGTGCTAAAGGCCTATATGCATTATATGTCATTTCTTAGAAATTAACAAATAATAATGAAAATAAAAAATGAAAGTGACAAGTAATTGATAAGTAAAGTGCAATTCATGATTTAACACTTGAAAGATGCACTTCATTTTCTTACAAATACTAAAACTCCTTGCTTAAAATTAACTGCTTTATTGATTTGAATATCAAAACAAGTTTTTCTTTAAAATTTATCACAACGTTAAGCTAGTTAAATCTATAATAAAAAATACTCAAGTTAGTTCAAAAGACAAACATGAGTATTATTGTTTCTTTCTTTGATAATTGAACTTTATATTAGAATTGTTTATCTCGCTGCGCTGCGCGTTTAACTTATCATATATTATGATGATTATTTTTATTTAAAAAAATAAAGGAGCAGGCAGGATCATAAGCATGTTACCTAATTTATTCTATACTCTAGTTTTATGGATGGGTGTACAAATTTGAGATATAAAATAGAAAAGAATGCAAATGATGTACACAAAAGTCTTCAAGTATGTGTAAGTTTTCTATAAAATTATTCAAAGCTTGTAGCCTCTTTTGATGATTTTAAATTATGCATGCTTTGTATTAATGATTATGATGGATCTATTAAATGATAAGATATATTCTTGAATTTGATCAAGGTATAATCTTGGAAGATTTTCAATTTGGATTGATAATTTAGAAGCTTTTTTAATTCAATTTAATTGATTCCTACTAAGTTGAATATGTTAAATTAAAAAGAGTGGAGCATGCTCAATCATTATGTCAAAGTGTTTTTGCTTAGTCATCATGAGTTGATATAAAACATAGACTTAAAGAGTAATCCTTATCATTTGGTGAATATAAGGATCAAAGCATGATTAATTTAACAATTGTAAACAAGATAAATAGAATGTAAATATTATGTATCTAAGTATCATATGAGGCTTACAAAACTTGTAGCTAAGGCTGATAAGCATTATTTGTCTTTAGATTATATAGTTATTATTATATGTTTTACTAAAGATTTTAAGCGCCAATTTATGGATGAATTAAGCTACAATTCACCAAAAGTATTAAATGAAACTTTATGCATAACTTCAAAAATTGAGAAATGTTACAACTATTCTCCTATTAAGACTTACATCTATGATTATTCATAGGAAAAACTTAGAAATATCTCATTTAAAGTTTATTGAAAATACACCAATGCAAGAATCATGCATAGTGAATGAGTTTATTAACGAGATTGTAGTTCATTAATATTCTTTTGAAGATATATTAACTATAGAAATTTATTTGCAGTTTAAATACAAATCAACATTTAATATCTTTGAATCTTAATATACATCTACATTAGAACATATTACTACAACAATATCAATCCGTTATCCCACCACGTGTGTATTAGAATGAACCTAAATATATGTTTAATCAAGATCCAAAGTTTGAATATGAAAAGGAAAATGAGAATGAAATCAAATATGAACCAAAATTCATTATGGAAATCGAGGCTACGCCTGATTTTGAAATTGAATCAATTATTTATATTGCACTTAATGCATCAAATAAGCAAAATGGAAGGTAACACTTGATGACTTAGCAATGAAAGTCATATGTACTTCAAATGGACAAATTGGTATTGACTTTTTGGTTGGATGTTAGTCAACTTGCATACCAATTCATAAAACAACCATAGGGTGATATTTTATGAAATTTTAATATCTAATGTTTTAAAATAAATTTAAAAAATTTCATCCATCATGTTAATCCTAAAAAAGAATAATTCATCACAGTTGATTTTTAAGTCATTTGGACTGGTGTTTTTTGAAGAGGTTTGTGTGACTAGATTATATGCATGATACTTGCTTCAGTGTAGTTAAAAGAACAGCTTAGGAGCAAAGTGAAGCGATGCAATGAGCATATGTATAGCATGCCTGTGAAGTGCAAGCTCGCAACAAAGCACATTTGTCATATTGTTCACTGCGTCATGCCATAGCATTGTGAGCTTGGCTCCCTCTCGAAGTGAAATCCTTATATTATGGTTCTATTTAGTACCATAATAACTATGTATGATCATTTGCTTCTCCCCACTATTTCTCTAACTCATTGAGTTGGTTTTTCATTCACTCCCACAAGAGTTGGTCTAGTCTTAGTGGTTCTTTTCTTCGCACTTACTCCCCCACTAGCTCTTATTCACTTTTCATTAATTCTTATTGTTGGCAGTTGACACTAGTAACTTCATGCTCCAACATTCTTCTTGAGAATGCTTCTCAACGCTTCATCTTCACACTCTCTTTTTTCCAATTGCCTTAGCCTTTCCATCCTATTTGGTCAATCATTCTCACGAGTATATTTCCTATTTTTAAGTATTTTTACATCACTTTATTATTTATATCATTTTTATCCTTGATTTTTTTGCTTTCAAATGGCCAAAAATTACTATCATTAATGTACCATTATATTTGTTAAAAATGTATTATTTGATGTGGTTTAAATTTGGTAAATTTTAATAACTATTGTATGCATATAAATTTGTCTCTAGCTAGTAAAAACACTACTTTAATTTCCACTTTGCATATTGAAACTAACACCTACAAATTGAAAATTCAAAAGAAAAAAATGATATTAATCCAATTTTCAATACATACGATTTGACATTATTTCACGAAATCAAAATCAATTTTATAAATTCTTCTCTCTTTCCATCTCCTAGCAAATTTGCATTTAACGCTCTACTAGACAATCTATACACCTGCCTCTTTAATCTATCTTAGATGATGAGATTAATGATTATCTTGATTGTTGATGGTAGATTCTATGGATATCTTATTCATTGCCATGACACCATATTAATGATGACACATGACTTGCGTTGCAGGAAGCATAACATTTATGTCAAGATTTGTTTCATGAATTTTGTAAGCTCAATTTATTAAAGTCAAATTTTTCCTAGACCAACAAATTGCTGCAGGGCTGTAACCGCCATTCTCACTGTTCTTCAAGATTACAACACTGCTCTGTCGACCATAGTTGCCCCCTTCTTTTCCTATTGAGGTTATGATTTCTTTTCTTCTCCTGTGCCTTATATGGCCTTTGCTATTGTTATTGATGCTTGCAGTTGTAATGGTCCTCTACTGTGCCATGCCTTACTCCTACCTGTTATGGGTTGTATGCAAAAATATAAAGGGGATTTACATTTTTTTTTTCTACTGCGTGCATGAATTTAGATGTGAAATTCAATCAAGTACAATATCAGATGGCTACATAATTATGAGATAAAACATTTCCTTATACCGACATGAGACAAATGTCTTTTGTGAATTCTTTCGTTGAAGGAATTTTTTTTCTACATATTTTATTATCGGCTTGTTAAAAATCCATATTTTATTCCAATTTTATAGCTAGAATACTAATTATAGTGAATAAATTGTAATTTCTCACTTATTTTGTGTGTTTTGAATTTCTTTGGGTTTATTCATTCATTGCATTATCATTTCAATTCTAATTCTCGTATGATTTGATTTTCATTTAAAGAAATCAATTTTTTGTGTATTTAAAGGATTGTGATATGTGAATTTTAAGTCTTTTATGCAATCTAGATACATCATTCCACTTGTATAAAAAAACTCTAACCCTAAATTGTCATGTATTAAGACAAAATTTTGATAAAAGCATGCTACAATTTTAATTTTAAATTTCATAAAACCCACCTAACGTATATTCCAACAATCAACAATGCTAGCTTTTCCCTTTTGTACAGACATGCGTATTCTTAACTATAAAAATCCTACTTTATGAAATAAATAAGAATATAATTTTTAGAATTAAGGCTAGTTGGTTAAAATGGAGTACCTTAAAAATACCATTGCAATGAAAGAATATCATGGAGCCTTAAAGGTGATTTTTTCTAAAATTGTCCTCACCTTCCTGCACATAATAATAGTAATAATTAAACCGCAAATAGCCTGACAATGTCATATGGATTCGAGAATTTGGTGTTAAAAAAGTTGTTGATAGATAAGTTGAACATGAAAGAAATAAGAATGTTAAGATGGGAGAGTGAAAAATTTCAGAGCATAGATTAAGAAATGATTATGTTAGTAGAAGAGCTATAGTCACATCTATGAATACGAGGTAGTTGAAAAAAGACTTAAATAATTTGGACATATATAATGAATGATAGAAATACATATACTAGAACTACGGTAAAATGGATAAATTTTGTTCAAAATATTTTGTGAAGAAATGGTTTAACATCACAAGCAACAGTCAACATGACCAAGTAGACAAAAGTTCATAAAGCCAAACCCAAATAGTGGGAGATAATGCTAGTGATGATGTTGATGAACCAACTGCAAGACATTGTAATATGCATGAAAGTAATAGATATTAACTTATGATGCTACAATCACTAAAACAATTGGTAATAGCATATATTTGATGTGAAACCACTAAAAATAAAATCTTGCAAATGGTCTAAAAAAGGTAAAAGAAAAGGAAATTCAAGACAATTCTAGCATGTAAAATTTGATAAGCAACAAAACTGAAAACCTTAAGAAAAATGTAGAACACTGCTAAAGAAAACAAAATTTATACAGCAAAATAGCTAGAAACAAGTACATAGTTTTCCATAATCGCTAAAAGTTGAAGAATTCTGTGTGCTTGAACAACATTGGTACAAAGAGAGAAATAGAAGAGTTATAGAACTTTAAACATATTTAAATTATATAGGAGTGTTGCCTGCCACCAAAGAGTAGCATGAATTGCTGCTAATCATATTTTGATAGAATCCTTATGAAAAGCTTTTGACAGCATGTTAGCATTCACACGGCACTTTCTCTTCCTATCCTTTTCGCATCAACTCTATCTGCTACAACAAAACATGGTTTTGACATACGCATTATGCTGTAAAAAAATCTCTATTCAATTTCAACGGCCTCGTCTTCTGCAGGTGCTATTTACACAGTTCCTCAAACATACTCACCTCATACAACACTTTCCCAAGCTTTTCACGGCACATCAATCTTAAAATTGCATTTATACTACATCCAGCCTAGTTCTTTATGATCCCTTAGTGTTCGCCATCCAAATTGTAGCACATCAAAATATAACCTTATTGTCGATACTCTCAAAACATGCAATAGAAGAGAATAGCAATTACTTAAATCCGTTTCCCATCATCTTTTACACTTGAAACCGTGCCCTGAATTAACTAAGAAAATATACTGACACAATTACTCCCCAACTCTACCTGGACGATAAAGATCAAACTTCATCAAAAACTCAATATTATAAAATATACAAATGAATGCCATACTTATCAAGAATCATAAAAAACCACACAACATAGCAATCAAAACGGGATCCACAGAACACAAAGCGGAAAAAGTAGAACATTCACAATAGCAATACATCGGGAACTGCAATAAAAATTAAAACTGAACTTCGAAACCAATCAGCAATTTTTAACCAATTCCACAACATGAACCGAGCAGCAAAACCCTAGAGTTTGATTGCCAAACAGAGATGAAAAGAAACAGCTAAATCGCACAGCTTCTGAGAGAAATTTCAATGATTCACTATATCAAATAACTGCGCATAACTTCACCACTCACCTGATTTCTCCATTTAATTTTTTTATTCGGCAATTCGCAGCAGAGCCTCACTGTCACAGAAGTGAACCAGCGCAGTTTAGTAAGGAGAGGGGAAGTCTGGAGACAGCTTTCTGGTGATCCGCAGAAGCATAAAACTTTAACGTGGACCGAAGATTCTCGTAGCTAAAAGCTAACTTGTGCTTGTCGAATTTTTATTGCATCCTCCCACCTGACGTAGAGATACGTCCTTTTAGAGCTAAATTTGCGCTAAAAAATTAGCAATACCAAACAATAATGAGGAATATCATCATGTGAAGACCAATACCGAGTTATATCGAGCTATACCGAGCAATACAAAAAAAAAACCTAGTTTTTCCTAGAAAGAACTCGGTATTTTTTTGTATTGCTCGGTACAGCTCGGTATAACTCGGTATTGGTCTTCACATGATGATATTCCTCGTTATTATCAAATAATACCTAGCAATATCGAGCAAAAACCGAGTTTTTTGGCGGTGGGAGGACGTATCTCTACGTCAGGTGGGAGGACGCAATAAAAATTCATGCTTTCTGAGAGCTGGCGCCTAAAGCCGTTTCACTCCTGGACCGGATCTTCCCCATTTAAGATCATTCGGGTTGGATAAATAAATTAAAATTGTGAATATATTGTCCATCCAAACATGAAAGGCTTAGATTTTAAGATTTTATTTGAAATAAATTTTATTATTCATATTGCAATCATAATTTTTATTTTATCATTATTTTGAAAAAAAAATTGCTAAAAACTGCTTCGAGAGTTGAAAACTTATGGTAGTATAGTATTTAATAATTTAGTATATACAAAAATTCATCGCGCATATAGATGGATCATAATTTTTAAATGAAAACTCCAAAAAAGGTAACAACAATGGGGCTTGACCAATAGTGGAAAAAAAAAACTATGGCCAAGCCCCATTATTGCTACCTTTTTGGGGTTTTTACTTAAAAATTATGATGCATCTATATACGTGATGAATCTTTATATATGCTAACATATAAAATGCTCTACTTATCTACTACCATAAATTTTTTAGCTATAATTATTTCACTTGATACGTCCTCATAAAATTCACTTGATCAACATGAATCTCAAGATAATATTTGTATTTATAACTTTCACAATTAAATTAATGATCATCCAAATACTAATTTTGGCCAGCATATAGTCAAATTGAATGTCTCGATGAAACAAACTCATCAACGTCATAAGTGATCCGATTTGAGCTCAAATGAATCAAAATTAGGTACTTGAAGAGTATTTAAAAGCCTCAAGATATTAATTGAAAGACCAAATGCTTTCTACATCCTACATGTTTTTAATCAACTTCGGTGACTTGATGAAAAGAATCCAAGGTCATCTAATTATAAGATCATTAAGCTATTAACGATATGAGTTACTCGTTCTTGCTAATTCACTTTATTTAAATAAAATATTTACTTTTATTATTATTGTTTTCCCAAAAATATCTATAAATAACATCTAGTAAATTCTTATGTTATTTATGTATTTACTTCTTTACTAAGATGGGTAAATCACCAATAATTCGAATACAATTTAGCCATTTTTATCTGAAAAAACATATAAAAGTCATACTTAAATTTTGTTTGAGACAACTTTCTTACTGCTTCTTAAAGCTACTTTATATTAAAAAATTTTAAATTTTTACTAAAAAATTGCTTTAAAAAACAACATGAAAGCCATCACAAACAAAGCATTAATCAAATCTGACTTTGAAGTCATATCAAGTAAAGCTCACAGTTCTGCAGCCAGACTTTCATGATTTGACAGAGCAAGTTAGAGCTAAATTTTGGGCACATCATTCTGGAAAGACTTGTAGATATGTTCTGAAGAAATGATTTTGTCCCCAGATATAATACAGGCCTGGGAACTTTTATTTTATCGAGTGAACATACGCAGAGGAAGGTTCGATTTTAGGCAAAAAACTCGGTACAGGCGCGAAAAACTCGGTACAGACACTTTTTTGCCTAAAACTGAACCTTCCTCTGCATACGTTCACTGGATAGAATAAAAGTTCCAGGCCTGGAGGGTTAAAAAAGAGAACCAAATTTGGAGAGATTATTCTGTGCAGATACCGGACACAGCTTATCGTCCAGAAACCAATAAGGTGCAGAGCAATACCGAGCTCAGTACCGAGCCACGGTACCGAGTAGGGATGACGTGACGCATTTTCATTGGGCTTTGAAAGGCGTTCGATGTCAGCAGCTAATAATTTCACCCAAAATTGAGGCCAATGCTAGCATAAGTGCTGCTATACTTCCCAAACGAAATTACACAAAAGAAAAAACAAAAATAAATTTAGAACCAATTTTGTTCAGATGGTTCAATAAAAGTGATAGAGTGCGATGTGATTTTATTAGGGAAATGTGATTGTGACAGTAGCGAAGTGAACCCTACATTGATTTATTAGTGTAAATTTCTTTGGGGAGCGATTTCACTCTTCCAGAGAGGAGACAGGAGAATCGAAAATACAGAGAACTCATATGAAGAAAAAGAAGTCCCCCCTCAATCGTTTATGGGAACCTGTAAGTTCCTCCCAAGAATCAAATACAATGAAAATGTTCTGGTGATGGGCTTTGTGGACATGGAAAAACTGGCTGTGTTGAGAACAAGAATGATTGCTATTCACAAAAATGCTGCCACTACGAGGTCTGCCACTTTCCCTTCCCTTGGAAGGAAACTTGGAAGCTTTCACCCATTGAACGAGATCATAATTCATTGATGAGAACTGCAAAATATTCAAAACATAATAAAATTTGGTTGCTTGAGGTTAGAAATCATGTTTCAAAACGTAATAAAATTTGCTTAATCATGTTTTTCAAATTACAAACTTATAAAATTTTCTCAAGCCTACCCTTGAATTGCGCAAATGATCAATGAAGAGGGGCAATATGTGACCGGCCTTGCATATCGAGCTCCTTTTCACCATCTTCATTCATCTAAGCACATGAATAAGAAAAATAAGTATCTGGAAGAGGAAAAAGTATTAGGTTCGGACACCTGATGTAGAGATACGTCCGGACATCCACTAAAAATTTGACACATTGAGTGCACTTTAGTCGTGCTTTTTTTGTGCGTTTTATTTGCGCTTTAGTTTCGCTTTGACTGCGCTTTACCTGAGCTTTAGTTTCGCTTTTGGTGCGCTTGGCTTAAAGTTCCGCGGACACATTAAACATATTGAATATCCACGTGTCCACTCCATGTGTCGACATTTTATTGACGTCCGGACGTATCTCTAGGTTTGGTGTCCGGACCTAATAATTTCCCCTGGAAAAAATATGGGAGTAGAGAAATCAACACACGGGATTTTCTTAATTAAGTTTAGGCAACATTATGGCAATATAATTAAAGGGTTTGGTTCACTGATATTAGTTATATATTGTTATTTTACTTATATATAAGGTAATGGTTGCTTAAGGAATATATTTGTTTTGTGTTTACTAAAAAGATACAAATATTGGCGAGTTTAAGAGGTTGAACCTTTGACTTGGGAAGGGCCCTTGAAAGCTTTCCCATTTTGAACTAGGACATCAAAATTCATTGACGCCAATTGTGAAAGATTCTGCATGGAAATCTCAGAAGTCATCTTCAAGCTGAATGGTAAGGAAAAAAAAATGTATATGACAAGGTTAACTTCATTAAACAAATAAATTACCTTGAACGAAAAATTGAGAGAGGCAAGATCTAGTCTGACTTTTGCGTCAAACTTCATTTCATTTTTTTGATCAACCTGAAAATAACAAAATACAACAACAATAACATCAAACCTTTGTTCCACTATGTGGGGTCGGCATTGAAAATAACAAAATAAATAAATAAATAAATAGATAAAGGACAGGAACAGAGAGGCAAAAGGAAAGACGACAACAAACATAAATTAACTATTTTTTTTTACTTTTATTGAATTTTAAAGCATGACAATGAGCTCTCATCTATTCAAGGCAAAACAATATACAAGAAATGCCCCTTTGAACACCAGCATGTAATAGTTCAATTGGTTTTGAATTATATATATATAGAGAGAGAGATTTGGCCCTTAACCGATAATTCCCATTCAGAAAGACAACATAATTAGCATCTAATTAGCCATTTTTCAGCATTTTTAGAAGTGCTGAAAACCAAAACCATTGAAATCTACACAAAGCGATATGGTCTGTTGACCTTCTATATACTTGAGAAAAGGATAAGTAAAAGATTGGAAGTTATTTAAAAGATTATTTAATAATTATTAGGTTATGAATATTACTTTTAATTTTAGTAATATATAGAGAGATAAGTAAATATAATTAAAAAATTCAATAACATAAGGCAATTAAGATGTTAAGTAATATTTAAAACCGAGTAAGAGAGTTTGTGAATTATTTTTATTGGCGTTAATCATATCGACAACAGAGTAAGAGCGGAACTTTAAAACATATGAACAAGGTGAGTATCATGTCTTTTATTTACAGTAATGATTTTGCTTTCTCTTAAATTAAATTCATTGAAATATATTTTTCATATTTATTTAGTTATTGTTGCAAGTTAAAAGATGTTTTTATTTTCTCAGTGTTCAATGATTGCTCCTATTGGTATTTGGTATGGACGATAAGTGATTTTTTATTCACATTTTTCATAGAAAGTAAATGAATGATATATGAATGAATTGGTTAAGATAGTTATGCTTGAATGTGCATGCTGACTAATAGAGCACACTGCTTATAGTATTGGCTGGGGACGCATTGTACCAATAAGATTATGAAAAAGAAAAAGTAAATGAAAAAGGAGTATTTTCATTGATATTATATTTAGATGGTGACTCATGTGATAGTTGTATTATTTAAGAGAAAGGATATAAAGATATAATATCTTCATCACATTGAAGGTCATGAAATGAATGATTAACTAGAATTACTTTAGTATTTAAATTGAGCATGCATATTATTCATGATTCCTTGTGTTACTATACTCACTAAGTTATTTTATGACTTACCCTTTTCATTGAAAAACATTCGCATGTATAATTCAATTAACTAAAATGAGTAAAAAGAGAAGAGAATGTATATCATTGACGTGGCGCAACAGAAGAAAGATATTTATAATATTTTATTTTGTTTCAAATTTTGAGATTTTAGTAGCTCTTTCTATGTATTGGAAATAGTGAATAATTGAAAATTTTAATCAACCGTTCGATCGTTTGTTTCCAACTCGTTAATTCGAGCCTCCGGCATAGGTTGTGACACGTAGCTTACCTTGGGAAATTAATTTTAAACAATAATATTGTCAAATAGCATACTAAATCCTGGAAATTGCTAGGTGGCAATGTTATCAACTCTAACCCTTGATGCAGCGTTGTCTATCTGTTCCAATGCAAGATGAAAGAATCTAGGTGTATTGATTTAATGCGTTTCAAAATAATCAAGAACTGGATCTTAAGACAAGCTTTTGCAATAAATTCACATAACTAAAAAAGACTAACTTATACGAACATTGCTCACAGGGTCCATGTCTAAGTTAGCATTATATGCATTTGAGGTAAAGTCACCGGAGCTTTCATTGTCTTCCATTTGGCAAGTACTAGGTGGATGACGTGATATAAAGTAACTTGTGTCATCTGCACCTTCAGGATGTGGGATAAAAGCAGCCTGCAAATGGTAACAGCAGATTCATTAAATGAAAATACAAGCACTAATTAAAATGATACACCTCACCTCATACAATGAAAGGAAAAAACCTACGCTAGATATTGTTAATGCTGCTTATATTTCCATGCCAAATGCTTTTGCAAGAAGGCAAATGGCCTAAATACAGCGCTTTAACTCATTTGTAGCATAAGATATTACCAATAATAGCACATTTGCTGCATTTAGACATGCAACTAGATTTGTAAATGAATCGATAAGCTTGTTAATTTATTTTCTTACTAAATTTGGGTCGAGTTTGAACATGACCATAGTTTTAAAATATTGTTCAAGCTTATTTATTGATTTTCTTATCAAGCTCAAGTCATAATTGAGCTTTAATTAAGTTTAACTAATCATATGCTTGATAGTAATGATTTAAACATATAACCTAATTGCTATTTATAATTGGATTTATGATTTTAATAAAAATTGACATAGTTCATTATGTATTAGTTAAGTTGTTTGGTCGAGTATAAATACTAATAAGAAAATATTCCAATCTACATATCTAGCTATTTATTTGATATTTTCATCAAAGGACTATTTTGAAATTTTTTGTTTCCAGGGTTAAATTTCAAAATAGTCCCCCAACTATTTGTGTATGTCCATTTTAGTCCTAGATCATAACGTTGCTCTAATTTAGCCCCTCAACTATAATGACAGTGGGATCAGAGGCACTATATAAAATTTGGACATTGAGATTTGAGTTGCAGAACAGAATCACAGGAAACAGAATTTTACACGAGAAAATTTGAAGAATAGTAAGATGTGGATTTGATAGTAGGAACAGCCTTGAGAGCAGACAATGGAGCTCAGGTTTGCAAAATGGAAATTGCAAAAGAAGAAATAGAAAGAGGACACCCTCAATTTGAAGTAGACCCATAAAAATACAAACAAGAAGATTAAAATTTATGCAAGCTCGCCCATTTGTATGGACAAACTGAAGAAAGATGAATTGTTAGGAAACCAGACTTACGGAAAACTTTTATCAATTATTTTGAGTTGGTAGATTTTCTGTTCCTTTGAATAAGAGAATCCAAAACAAAGGTAATTCTCGAAGGGGCAAAGACCTTAAAAAAAGGATATCCACAGAATTCAAGAACTGAGTTAAGTTTTTATTTCAAAACAAGTACTCCTCATAATCAAACAATCAATAACCCATGCATGGCTTCATTTATGGAATAGAACGAGCTACCCCTCCCACAAAACTGCCTAGACTATTTAAGTCATGAGCTTTTGGCCTGTTGCTCCCCATAACGATTCAATTTTGACAAAAACATATCAACTAAGTAAACTGTTTTTATGCTCTACTTCTATTGAAGAGAATGTAAAACACTATGCTAAAAATATATGAATAAAATTTCAAGAATTTCACAGCATCTTAGCAAGACATCAAGTCAAAGGGACATAAAAAAGACTTATGTAAGAAAGATGCCAAAAGTGATATGACTTGTTCTTGAAAATTAAAAAAGTTAAGTCTTAATTGTAGAGCTTGCTCAAAAATTTTCTAACCCAATTTTATTGGTGAAGATGAGGATCGGCAACTCTACCACACATTTTGGGAATTCACATAGGCCAAACTAGTTTGTGAAAGGAAATGGGCGGGAAATAGTTTCTTCCCATCAACAGAGCCAGGGCTTAATCTCAAATAAATTGCGAAGATGAAAAATAGTTTGATGTAGATTAGACACAAGTGGCAACTTCACAATCATTTTCTGTACAGACCTTCTGCAGCGCTAGATTCTCCCAATCAATTTCTTTGAAAAAAGGATGCACTTTCACCTGAAAGAGCAATAGCAAAATGAATATCTTAGTATTAAACTATGGTTAATTCCACATAACAACTTAAAAACTCATAGAAGAATGTTGTTGCAAATATTAGGATTACCTCTGATGCGCCTTTAGCGCCAAGTCGTAGGTTTGGCTCTTGAACAAGTAATCTGCAGTAAATGAGTTCCATACTTATATTTAGTAATATTTGATAAAATAACAACTTTTCATGATCCCATATTAAATATTCAAAGTGAATGTGAAGCTCTTCAGAGCCCCAAGTGTACTTCACACTTAATTTGGTTGCTGTTTTTGAGTAGTCATAAACCTAAGTTTCAATAACCTTGCATTAATCTAAATATCCAAATAATCATAAAAATAATTACCACCGCATACTCATATCACGTGTTTTGGTGTCTTAATGATTGAGAAATGGGTATGAAAGAAGTGTGATTTAAGTTAAAAAGGAATGGACAAAACTGCAAAGAGAAAAGAAACGTAAGTTAAAAAATATAATATTCTTCCTCTGTAACACAATCGAGCAACTTCCTAATATTATTATCATTGAAAATATTAGAGGAACATCTTTTAACAATTCTCAAGCGCATCTTTTTTATCATGTCGAGGAATAATCCAAGTGTTATGATCAAAATGATGTTAATTTTATTTTGTTTTCTATCCGTAATGCACAACAAAAATGACTGCAATAAGCACATATTATTGATCCCTATATCTATCATACTTGAAGTTAAATCCTGAAACTAAATAAAAGTATCATACTATCATTTGGACCCAAGACACATGGAAAAAGCCTAATCATACATGGAAGATTTGATTATTAAATAAGATGCCAACTTGGATAAGGCTACCGAGCATCAAAAGACTTGGGAACTGATTGGTTTACTATGTTTCGGCTTAGGTTAGTTGAACCCAAATCAACAATGAATTACTGGTTGAAGGCCACAAAAAGATAAGAGGTTGAAGAGGTTAAGTCCCAATAAAAAAGTTACAATACCTACCTAAAAAAGCATGATCAAAATTTATTATATTCAAATAGATTATTTCCTCAAAAGGCTTTGCTTGATGTCATGGCTCCTCATCAGGTCTGTATCAATGTATGTATGTATATTTTAGACGGACACTTAAGCACTCATTTTCCTTATTTTCAAACCTATAAGCCCACCAGTTGATAGTAAAGGTTGTAAGAAGCTCAAACCATATGTTCAAGAAGAGAAATCAAAGGCTGGAAGCTAGGTTTGAGAGGTAGAAATCTGATCTTTCAAGTTATTTTCTGGCGAATCGACTTAAGCCTTAGGTATTTCATGAGAAGTGATCATTTTGAGGTTGTTTTTTATTTGAAATTTAAGTAGGTGACAGAAAATACTACGTAAATTGAGGAAATTATTGGTTTCTTAGATTTTGTTAAAAGGACCAAAGTCTGAGGGTGATGAGCAAGAGGAAAACAGTTATGGAGTCAATATGTAATACCCAAACCAAGGTCATGTGATGTAAGCAAGCAATACCCATATTTGGGCAATTAAAGGTGGGCTGAAATTGGCTTAAGGGCCTTGGCCCATTGAGGTGTATTGCTGTTTGGTGTTTGGAAAGAAGTGGGATGGGGAGCTGGCTGCTTGTCTGTTCGGTTCCCTTGCTTTGCCCGTGGATTGCATGTTCGGCTCCCTTATTTTTCCCGTGGATTGCCTGTTCAGCTCCCTGGCTGTTTGTTCGGTTCATGCATATATTTATGGCTGGTTTCTTTTGGCTATTGGGCTCCCGACGTGAGTAACTGCTGACTTTTTTCTTCTCTTTTTTGATTGGGTCATTGGGGCGGCTAAGTGGTTGTTTGGCTCCCTTTCTTCTCCTATATATTTGGGTTGTTTGCAGTTGTTTTAAGGATGAAAAATGTGATAATTTTTTGGAAAGAAAACCTGAGGGTTTTTTCTTTGATTGCTTGCGAGCTATGTTCCCCGTTCTCTTCTCCTCTCTTGATTTCTTCTCAGGTTTCTAATCTCTTTTTTTCTATCCGCAAGTTCCACCTCATATGTATCTTTCTTCTGAATCAAAGAAAAGCGGTGTTTTTATGTTCTAAAATTATGTTTATCGTGAGTGGTAATTATTGTCCGTTCTAAAATATATAAAAGTTTAAAACGTGTTGTTTGTCCTTTTATTTGTTATTATTAGGTTTTGTGTCCTATCTATTGTGTTAATTTTTAATGTTTTGTCAATTTTGAAAGGAATACGCTAGTTTGTTTGCAATCTTAGTTTTCCCATATTTTTGATTGCATCATCATGTATCATGAAGAATTCGAAGAAGACGAAGCGGAAGAATAAGCTTTCATTACTTGGAGCACGTGAGGATGAAAATGTTGAAGGGTCATGTCGTTTCGACACTTAAGGTCGTGCGAGAAGTCTGAATCGACTGCGATGCTTCTTTCACTTGGGTCGCAAAAAACGAAGCAAACGAGTCGATTCAGTCAAAGGGATTATACTATCCTATAAATTAGGATTGAGAGGGAGAGACGAGGGAGACCAAAAGAGTGAGAGCAGAAGCAAGGAAAAAGGATCAAACGAGCGGCGAGCACATACATTTTGGAAAGGTAAGATTAAAATTTATAAGTAGTGATTTATTTTGTAAATAGTAAATACTAATAAGAAAGTTTAATCTAATTTCTATAATTTAGAAAATATTAAAACTAAATATTAGTTTTGAGTATGATTATACGAAGAGCATAATTAAATTCGTATATAAGATTTTAAATTAGATAGGGAATAAATTAAGCTTATATTATATTAAATCATAAATTAGATTTATAAGAATAAATACTTGATAAGTTAAAAAATAACTTGTATAGAGAATGAGAGTATATATAATTATTTAATTAAAGCAAGAAGCTATTAAATATAAAAAGTTCTAAAAAAAAGAAAGTACAAATTAATAATAATTAAGTTATAATTTTATTCATATTTAAATGGTAAAGTGAGGAGAACAAATTTTAAATTAAAAATGAGAAGTATTTAGGTATATTTAATAAGCAATTAGAGAGAGAAAAAAAGAAATTTATTTGGTATAAAAATAAAAATCATAAAAATAATACTTAATATTATAATTGTTAGATTCATAAATTTATGAGAGTAAAAATTAATAATAGATTTAGATAATATTCCAAGTATAACAATGAGAATGTATTTATATAGGATTTAAGCTAATGGTGATAGAGGGATGATTAAAGTAAATTGTTAAGACATCCCATTTCGAGGTAAGTATCATGTCTTTTATTTACAGTAATTATTTTGCTTTCTCTTAATTTAAATGCATGGAAGGATATTATTCATATTTGTTTAGCTATTGTTGTAAGTTAAAACATATTTTTATTTTCTCATATTCAATGATTGCTCATATTGGTATGGACGATAAGTGGTATTTAGTGAATTCAAATTTTTCATTGAAAGTAAATGAATGATATAAGAATGAAATAATTAAGATAGATATATTTGCATGTGCATGTTGACTGATGGAGCACACTCCCTTATAACACTGACTAGAGATGCAATGTACCCGTGCACTCAACGTTTAAAATTGCACAATAAAAGGCGCGCCTCAGCGCAATTTGGTCCATTTAAGCTTCAAAACCCATGCAATAAGTTCAGTTTATGAGGCTTACGCCTCAAGTTTACTGAGGCGGACGCGCCTTGCCTCATATATTTAAGGCGCTGCCTCTAAAAAAATTAACCTAAAGTTTTTTTTTTCAGTTCGGACCCCCAGTTGCCGATGTTGACCCCAATACCAGTGTCGGGATCGAGTCGACCGCGCAAAGTGAATTTCGAAAGCAAAAGAGCTCGAAATCGCGCAAAAACTCACCCGACGTGCGTCGACCGAAAACCCAAAATTGACGGGGGTCGCCAGTCGGCGAAAAATTAAATTTTGAGCACGCGAGTTAAGACGACGACTTGTGAAAGCGGCGACGCGGCGAAAAAACTCAATGCGAGATAAAGAAAATTATTATTTTTATAGTGCAATTTAATTAAAAAAATTAGAAAAGAGAGAAAGAGAACCTTTTTAAATAAAAAAGGAATTTCTTTTAATAAAAAAAAAACAAAAATGCCCTAAATACCCACTTAACCTCATAACTCCTCACTCCCTCACACTCTCACGCCACTCTCACGACACTTTCATGCCTAGAGCCGCCCCCTCATCTCCTCTCTTGCGATTCTCCAACCGGTCGGCCACCATCCTCCCTCCAAGAGCCAAGGTAACTCCTCTTTCTTTCTCTTCTTCTTCTTCTTCCTCCATTCTCCATTCTCTCTCTTCTTTTTCTTCCTTCCTTCTTCTTCCCCTTCTCCATTTTTCTTTCCACTTCATCTTCCCTCCATGTTTCCTTTCATTTTCTTCCATTTTTCTCTTCCCCTCTCTTCTCCTTCCTCTCCTTCATCTTCTTCTTCTTCCTCCAACCTCTATTTCTCTAAACCTACAAAACCCTAATTTTATTTTCTTTTTTATCTCCACATCCACTCACCAAACCACCCACATCTCTTCATAAAAAATGTTCCTACACATATCCTACACCCATCCAATAAAAAAATTTTCACCATCCCTCATTTTCTCTCTTTAACCTAGAGAGAGAAAATTTTCTCTCTCTAGAATGAGAGTAAAATTTCTTCATGAATGGCTTTATCTCCACCCCAAGCATTTCTCCTCTCCATCACACCTCCAAATTCCTTCCATAGAGAGAAAAATTTCCCTTCTCTCTTTCTATCTCCAAAAATTAGAGAAAGAGAGATTCTCTCTAATCTCACCCCCCTAATCTCCTACACACCCTAAGCATCTTCCACCAAAAAGTCCTCTCTTTCCCTCTCTTTTCCTCTCTTTCTCTCTCTAAAAAGAGAGCTCTCTTCCCCTTTTTCTCTCTCTAGCTTTTGTTTTAAATAAAAAAAAGATATGATTAATTAAATTGCACAAAATATTTAAAAAAAAAATTTAAATTGTGTATCGCAGGTTTCTCATCGTCGCCCCATCTGTCGTCGCCGCCTCGATTACTGCACATCCAAGGTAAAAAACCCGACACTAGTATTTTACATTTCTATGCATGAAATAACTACTCGTGACCGTTTTTTTTAGCGGGCGAAGAAATTTAAGTACCCGTGACGCTCTGAGCGAGCGGGGAAATTCGTATGCATGAAACTTAAGTACCCGTGACTGCTTTTTTAGCGGGCGGGGAAATTTGTTATTTATAGAAAAATTATTTAATTAAGTACCCGTCACTGTTTTTAGGCGGGGAAAATGATATACTTTAAATCTATGCTCAAAGACCCCGTGACCGCTTTTTTTAGCGAGCGGGGATTGAAACTGCGGCGGCGGTGTCACCCGACACCTACTGTTACTGCCTTTCTTGGCATGCGGGAAGGCCTTACACACTCCGATGCAGCCCCCTACGCGGAGACTACGCCGGAGTGCTGCCAAAATTTTCAGCAAAACCTATAACTTAGAAAATTTAAAAGAGATTTAAAATCCACTTAAAAGTTTTAAGTTAACAAAAAAAAATACACGACACCCTAGGCTCCCGACACTGGAAAACAAATACAAAAGAAATATAAATCAATGTGAAATGCAACATACAGTGAGTCTTAAAGGGAATTAGTTGTTCGCCAATAGGTAGGAATCAAGCCCCTTCCTCTTAACTCATGACTTGCACACCTAAGTCCCTCACCAAAAACTCCTTACAAAAATGGGATGGGAAGAAATGAGTTGAAACCCCCTCTTATTTATAACATTGAGTTTGAATTACCTGTGGGCCCCACCAGCCTAGGATCCTTTGCTAAAGGACGGAGAAGGTACACCTGCAGGCCCCATCTACTTAGGATCCTAAGATGCCATTTCGAGGCTCTGACATTGGATTCCTAGAGTATTCACTAGCAGGTGAAATACAAGCGTAAATACGAAAGTAAATACAAACGTAAATACACCCCGATACGGTTAGTAATTATCTTAAGGGAGGGGGGTAAAAGTAAAAGTAAAAAAATTTACCTTTCCTACAAGATGTTTTTGTGATCATCGTAAACACGTAGGAATCCCCGCACATCCCCGGTAATTTTCTAAAAAAACTGAACCCCTTTATGAGAAGATAAAAAATGTGTCCGTCACATTGCAAGTCACGGGCACTCTGAGTTGCGTGCACGCCAGCTGTTAAAGTTAGGCGGCTCGTACAACCCGTGAACATATGTCTTCAAAAAGAGACAAAATAGTGCACTCTTATGTGTCACGGGTTGTACGACTCCTAATCAAAGTAGGCATATCACACAAAACCATTGAAAAGAGTGTCGCCTACGAGCTGAAGAATTTGATAGGTGACATGTGACAAACTCAAGCATACAAGATACAACAAGCAATAAGTGCAAATGTTTGCGGGGTTGTAGGAGACCCGATGTATGCAAAATGTCATCTACGCATACGATTTTATATAAGTACAACGAATGTGAGCACTTACGATTTGCTGAGGAAGACTCGTCATACATCCAATGTATTGACCACAAGCAAAATGTCAAATAACTACGACGAATGCAAATACTACGAACTGTCGTAAGGAACATGCTATGTCCTCAGAGTGCTACCCCTCAAACAAATAAAGAAGACTTTCAACAAGGGCAAGCTCCTACGAGACAAAAAGCAGGAGATTCGTTAGTGCACTACAATCTTCTTGCACAAATCGTGTAAGTAGCGCACGATAGTCTACCTGTACAAAGCAGAAAATAATTCAATCCACAAGCTGTTACAATCCGCCACCGGATCCGCAACTTCTATACAAGCAGACAGAAGGCGTTTCATGAATATTTCAAAATACCCTCGCACATACATTGTAGTTTGTACACACTTAGATACACTAAAAGAGGGTATACAATCAACACCGGCATGGGCCCCGGCAAGGGTGTTATTGGTACACACGTGACGTCCAGGGATGCTGCGCGGGTCGATAAGTGAATTCAAGTTCGAATCCGATTCTTCTATGCAGATCAATAGGAGTCGACAGGGTTCGAACCTTCAAACAAATATACATGGTTGTGGGGACCGATGTATTTATTTTAATACATTCATATTAGGCCTTCAAGGCCTATAATCAAAAGAATTCACTAAATAAATGTATAAAGCCTACGCGAAACCCGATCCTCTGTCGACATCCAGACAGAGTTGACAAGGTTCAATCAACAAAGAGAAATGATCCCAAACACCCTGATGATGGCCGTGTTGAATAGAAAATTTTAACTAGAGGGGTCCACTACAAAATTCAAAATGACAATCAAATATCCAAAAATCCAAAAAAATCTCAAAATTCAAAATATTTAAAATTGAAATAAATCATTTAACACTTAAAGCAAAATCCATCCACCCTCCGCAAAAAGTTTGTCGAGGTGGACAAATTCAAATATAAATTCAGCTCACAAAGAGCCAAATGCCTAGTCGAAAATATCACTAGGATTCATTCTCAATCAATTTCCTGCCAATAAGGACATGATACGTGTCCTCTAACCGGCGGTTGGCCGCCAAATGGCACCGCAGGATAAACGGTTATGACCCGGGGCCTTCTGAACCGAGTGGTTTTGCTGCCAAATGGCACTACAAAATACCGGTTATGGCCAGCGCCGATACGTTCCTTATTGGCATCAAATCCTTGAGATATGAATCAATAAGATATGATTGACATGGCACAAAGCCCTCTGTTAGATAAGGTTGATTCAAATTTGTCCCCTTAGGCAAATATCCATCCCAGGTCTACAAGGTCCCCTTGGACGAAGCAACCCATGGCTGCCGACAAGGATCCTTCTGTCAGGTTGGGTCGACTACCTCCTTTGACTAAGTAGACCAGGGACCACGATGGCCCGAGACGACAGAACCATGGGATCTTGATCGGGTCCATCATCCATTCCCCCACCATCCGCTTTAAGTGCAAGATGGTGAAATTTCAAATATTAAATATCAAACCTTCAAATTCCCAATCCAAATCTTCAAATATCCAAATCCATATGTAATGCTGCTACTATATGCCAGATACTACGTATCTCTACGTATTTGATTGACGACCTTAATTGAAAGTTCTCTCTCGTGATCGAGAGGGGTAATTAACTATAGGGGCTTGCGCCTATAGGAAACCAGAACTCAGATCATAAAGTCCTCTCAAAATGAGGGCGAAATCTCTGGGTAGTGTCTTATCTACAAACCCATCTGCCTTCCAAAATTTACCCCAGAACTTAATTCCGTTAAAACTCCCTCGCCGAATAAAAAGAAGAGCGAGCGGGGGCCGAGGCCGAATTTTCGGAGCCCACAGCCGACGTGGCGCGCCTAGTGAGATGTCGACGAGGCATCAACATTCAAACCCTGGTAAAGGTCGAATGACAGAGGCGACGTATCGATTTTCAAGTTCCAGGCTTCCAGCAAACATTCGAACTTTCAAGCATTAACTCAGGAGCAATTTCAAGCATTCTTTACTCAGTTTCTTCTAAGATGTCGTCACCCCTAAAGAGAAAGGTAACTTAATGCAATGTTTTCTATTATGTACTCCGTATTTTATGGTTATGCTATGCGTTGGTGTTCAAAGTTCCGAAGATCTTCGTATTTTATGCTTATTCTATGCGTATGCATTGGTTCTCGAAATTATGTTGAAATTTGAAACCTAAACCCTAATAAAATTTTAAGCACCGAGTAATCTATGCGTATGTTGTGCGTACGCACTGCGTATGTTGTGCGTATGATATGCGTGTAATCTGCGTGACCCTTGCTTATGTTGTGCGTACCTTCTGCGTGCGTATAATTTATTGTCATGTTTTCTGTAATGTGCGTTCTTGTGCGTATGTTATGCTTACACAATGCGTGATTAGTGCTTATGATGTGCGTACTGTATGTGTTTGTATAATTTGCTGCTATGAAATGTGGGTTATTGTGAGTATGGTGTGCGTAATATATGCGTATGTTATGCGTACACTGTGCGTGACCGTTGCTTACATTATGCGTATGTTGTGTGTTTTCTTTGCGTATCTCATTTACTTATTTATTTATTTATTTTTAAAAAATTTCAGATATATGTTCATCCAATTACCTATCGATGCTATGTTTCTTCGTTTCGATCAGTCTGTGATAACTTTGCTCAGCAAATTACTCCTGAAGTCGTGGACATATTGAAACGTTTAAAGATCATACAGTTTTTAGAATTTTCTAGGTTTGAGCAAAATGTCCCTCTTATTTATAAGCTGATCTCAAGGTGGAACATTTCAAAACAATGCTTTGTTCTAAAAGGTATTGCCATTCCTTTCATTGCTGATGAAGTGGCCCTTTTCACTGGTCTGCCAAATAAAGGAGAAGAAATATCCTGACTTTCTTTAGCACATACTTCAGTTACATCATCAGAAATTAGGACAAACATGATGGAGTTGAACAAGCAAACCCCCCCCCGAGACTATGTTAAGAACGTTTATTAAGTATTTATGTTCAAATTTACTTTTTCAACTTAACAACTTCAAAATCCCTCGGTTGCTTCAAAGAATAGCAAATAATCCAGATGATTTTTTGTCAATAAACTGGGCTAGTTCAATTACGAAATTTTTAGTTTGAGAGTTTAATAAGACCTCTTCCAAGATTTCAAATAATAAGCCAGCAGGTTACATCAACGATTTTGTACTTCTACTAATTGTGAGTGCTAAGTGCTAAATTCATTCAAAATTTTATTGGCTCAATATGAGTGCTAAAATTTTCTTTCATCTTATGCAGATTTTGTTCATGGAGCATACTTCTTTTCATTCTCCTATGTATGCTGACAAAATGTTCCATTTTTTACGATGGGCCGATGATATTGTATATACTACATAGGTGATCACTAACTTATTTGCTAATATAAAGAAAAGTCAGATTTGTAATGTCCTCCAGGCAGTTTCTCAGGCTGAAATGGATATGGTTAATGTCGAGAAATATCCATCAGACAGCCCTCCATCCCCTGATTCCCCTCATGAAATATTCACCCATCAAAACATCCCCCCCAATCTCCCCATCATACCCCACCTCGTCAGCAAGACCTCCATCAATCTCCTCAGCAACCACACTTAAGTTTTTCTGCTGAAGCACTTGAATCCCTACAAGAAAGAATAATCAAATCCTGCCAAAAAACATGCAGAAAACTTTTTCTTGAATTTGAAGATAGGCTGAGCAGAAAGTTTGAAGACCTAACTGAAAGAGTTGAAGTTATGGAGGTCAAACTCAATAATTACATTGATCAGAGCAAAATACCAACTCAGAAAAGATCTGTTAGCTACTCTTCATCTTCCAATAAACAAACAAAAATCATATATCCCTCCCCACAGCCCCAATGAATCAATCCCCAAAAATGAGTCAATCCCATCCAAAAAGGAGCCAATCCCAGCAGAAATGCAGCTTATTCCATATACAAATCCAAAAGAACCAATCCTAGTAGATGACATTCAGATAAATCCTATAATTCCTGTTTATGCAATTGAAATAGAAAATTAAAAAAGTCTGCTGAGTTTTAGTTCTGAGAAGAGAAATTTTATTTATGAATGTTTGAAGAAGTACAATCGAAGGTAAAAAAATTGCAACTTATTTTATGTTTGAATATTTTTATGCGTATGGTATGCGTGAGTTATGCGTATGATATGCGTTACTTATGCTTATTGTATGCTTATTATACGTGTATGTTATGATATGCGTATTGTATGCATATGGTATGCTTATGTTATGCGTATGATATGCGTATTTTATGCTTATGATATGCGTATGGTATGCTTATGCAATGCGTATTTAATTTATTTATTTTTTTTTTGTGCAGGGACGATATTATCTTATTTGTTAGTAACATTCTTATTTGCAGAGCTGAAAATGACGAGTTATTAAGCGACAATTATTTATGCAATGAACATGTAGATCTTTTTGTCATTTTGTTAGATGAGAAGTGTAACCTTATGCCTGACAAGTACCATAAATTTCTATACATCTCTCCACTCTATTGGGTTAGTAACTTAGTATTCAATTAATCAGTTTAACTATTGGATTAGTAACTTAGTATCTATTTCTTAGTTTTTACATAGTTACATACTTACATTTATTACTTGCACTTGCAGAATAACAAAGGGATAAATTAGCCAAATTGCAAATCGACCATATAATCGAGCTTTCTGTTTCTTCAAACAACATTTTATTACAGCCAATCATTGAATCCTCGCACATTACCCTGCTGGTTGGTTTGCTGAAAGAACAAAAGTGAAAATTTTATGACTCGTTGCCCCACCGTGTCAAAGAGCATAGGCTTGTTGTTCCAAAAATCGTAAGTGTTGGATGAACATGAACATAAAAATGCACTCACTAAAGCCAAAAAAATAACCAAGTTTATTTACAACCACTCTTGGGTTCTAGCTCTTATATGAAAGTTTTCAAAGAAAGAAATTCTAAGGCTAGCCGCAACAAAATTTGCCACCGCTTACTTGACCTTAGAGAGCATGCTGGATGCTAGGCAACCTTTAGAGGTTATGTTCACATCTACACAGTGGTTGAGTTGTGCTTGGGCGAAGAAGGCTGAGGGAAAAGAGATTAGAAAGATTGTTTTAAATGACAGATTTTGGCTAAGTGTCTTATATGCCATTACAACCACTAGACCTTTAGTTCATGTTTTAAGGATGGTGGATGCTGAAAAGAAGTCTGCAATGGGTTTCATTTACAATGCTATGGATGAAGCCAAAGAGATGATTGCCTCCAACTTAGGAGGCAGTGAGGGAAGCTTTAGGGAAATTTGGAATATTATTGATGATAGGTGGGAACTACAGCTTCACCGACACTTGCATGCCGCTGGCTACTACCTAAACCCTCAGTATCAATATGCAGAGAACAAGTCTACAAACCCTGAAATAAAGTTGGGATTATATCATTGCATGGATCGTCTAATAAGTGATGCAACTGAAAGATCAAATGCTGACTTGCAATTGGTACCTTTTAGGAATAAAGAAGGTTTTTTTGGATTACAATAAGCAAAAGATACAATTGCCAAACGATCTCTAGTTGAGTGGTGGATTCAATTTGGTGATGGGACTCCAGAATTACAGCGTTTTGCTGTGAAAGTTTTGGGCTTGACATGCTCATAATCTGGTTGTGAAAGAAATTGGAGTACCTACAACCAAGTACATACAAAGAGGAGAAATCGCTTGTCGACATTGAGGATGAACTCACTGGTGTACATTATGTACAATAGGACACTCAGAGATAGAAATTTGAAAAAAAAAAGGATTAATGGATGATGAAGATCCTTTGCTTTGCGATGATGTGACATCTGATGATGAGTGGTTTGTAGATGATGAAGTTGAAGTGATGCCATCTGAATTACAAGATGAAGATTTAAATGTTGATTTCTTTGATGGTCTTAAAGCATCCACATCCACCACAACTCAAGAACAAATCAAAAAATATATATAAATAATATAGTTTTCTTTTCTTAGACTTTTATTAAGGTATTACACTATTATTCATTATGATATTGTTCAAAAATATTTATGGAAGAGGAAGATAACTAATAATGAGGAAGAAGAAGCTGATTGGGAGATATTGGACTCTATAGGAGAGGGGAAAGAGGAGAGAGCAGTTCATCATAATGATGATTCAAATGAAGACCCCCTTAGTGATGACTGATGAGTGATGATTGATGACAATGCTAATGACTGATGAGTGATGACAGTGCTGATGACTAGTGAGTTCTTATGTGATATGTCTCCCTTACTTATTCTCAAATATGTGATAAATAGCATGTTTATGTTATATATATTATTTACTCATTAGTATATACAAAATTTATTATTTTATGTTTACGCAATTTTTTGATTTTGAGGCTTACGCCTCGTCTCACGAACGAAAAACGCCTCAATACCCGAATACGCAATTTTAAACCTTGTGTGCACTTAAATAGAAAAGGTTATAGAAAAAGAAAAAGAAATGTAAAAGGAGTACCTTCATTTGTACTAATTTAGGCATGTTTCCTGTAACGGTTATATTATTTATGAGAAAGAAAAATATATGAAATATGCATAACATTAATGAACATCTTTACAATATTTAATTAGAATTACCTTATATTTTGAAATGAGCATGCATATTATTCTCAATGTCTTTTATTACTGTAATGTAGAAGCATGATATGCTCATCGAGTTTTTTTATGACTCACTCATACAGTCAGTCATATATTTACAAATGAATACAAGTATTATTCAAATAATTAAAATGAGTAAAAGATGAGAGAATGTGTATCGTTGGTGTAATGCTTCGAGAGAAATGTATTTATAGCATTTGATTTTAAATTTTTTAGATTTTAGTGGCTCTTTCTGTATATTGGAATTAGTTAGTTAGTAATTGAAAATTTAATCAGCCGTCTGACCGTTTGTTCCCGCCTTATTAATTCGAGCATTCTGGCCGGATCGTAACACCATCTACTATTGGATAAGAGATATCGATCTCTAGTATAGAGAGAAAATTATACTCAAGTCCATTGCTTATAAACTCCCTACAATATGCTATTGAACTTTTATGCGAAATATAGTAGATATTTCTTCATATTGAGCATATTGGTAGTTTATCTTATGTTTTTAGAAGTTTAATTTAGTGAACATGTTTACACAATAAATGGTCATTATATACTCTTTTCATAAAATATAAGTCTCATGATATATCATGCATATTCAAGTAAGTGGATGTTACTTTCACATGTTGTCATATTTAATGCCTTGGAATATATCTAGTGCACTTTTTTAAATTATATATATATATATATATATATATATATATAAATGCAATGCTTACAAATCATGACATTTTGGTCATTCTAAACTCACTTTTCATAAAATATAACTCCTATTTCTTTCTTTTTTCATCATTTTCATTTTTTTGTTGTATTCATGTATGAAGTTACATAGATAGAAGCATAGTTATTCACACTTTTGTTTGTTTTTGTCTTGGGAAGACAGAGAAGTTTTCAAACTAGTACGTACTCTATTATTATCTTTAATTAATGCAACATGCAACTTTCAAGGACTAGCACCTAATACACAACATAAAAAATACATAAAAGATAAAATAAATTAAGCATAGTACATAACATAAGACTGGCAGGAAGATGAAAGGATACTAGTTCAAACCTATCAATTATGTCTTTGGCTTCTGGCGACATATCATCAGGAATGTGTGGCCATGGAATTTTTCTGTTTAAAATGTTGTCAAAGATCATCTGTACATAAAAAAAAAAATTAGTCAAATATAAGAACAAAAGCATTAACACTACATGAGTAGGGAAGAAATAGCAGATATCAATGACAAAATAATAAGCACAAACAAATAAGATGAACTGACAAAACTAGCTAACCAGAATGATAATGTACAATATTGACAAAATGTGAAAGAGGCCATCATCAATTATCCATGAAAGGATGAACAATGCGCAGAAGTTAAGAGTGCAAAGATCTGCCTATGAATCTTCTGCAAATGTTGCTAGTACATGGAAACTGCTACCTCCGTGAGACTCTTAAGAGTTGACCGGTCTATAATGAATTTTATATTTGGGAAGAATTTGGTTTGATGAAATTAGAAGAAACAATGAATCCTATGGAATTCACTTCTTAGTCTTTGAAAACTATTTTGCTCTTATGAACAATTTTTCTCTCAGTTTATTGCAGACTAACCTAATTTGCTCCAATTTGCTACTCTGTTTTGTGCTATACATCAAAATAAAATAAAAAAAGACCACTAAAAACTTCCCTATTAATGGTTCTAAGACAATAATTATTACCCTCATGAATGTACTAGGTGCATTGAAAGTCCAAAAGGCATGACCATCCATTCATGAAAACCATCAAGTATTTTGAATGTTGTTTTTCATTCATCTCAAAGTTTTATTCAAATTTAGTGGTACTCACTCCTTATATCAATTTGGGAGAAAACAAACTGCCCAAAAATAAGATCAAACATGCCATCCAAAATAATGATGAATTATTTATGATTCTACTATTTATGCTCATTCTCACAAGCAATCTTTATTAAGAGTGAGTACAATTGCGACATCACAAAGACTACGGCTCTCCCAGAGAAAACCTCTCTTAAGAAGCTCATCTACACATTAGTTTAATTTTTTTGGCTTACTTAGGTTCATTTTATAGTGTGGGAGATCGGCTAATTTTGAACCTCGGATTAAGTCTATAGCATTTTGCATTTGCCCTTTGGGACGAGCTTGTTAAGTAACCCCTTACATGATATGTCACTAAACTCACTAAACAAATCAAATACCACAATGTGTATGTGAGTCTCAATGAGGTTTGGGTTAACTATTTTACATGCAAAAGATTCAAAGCGGTCAAACCTTAGAATTCTCTCTTCAGGTTCTTAACTGCTATTTTGTCAACCCTATATTTTGAATGATCAAAACTACCTCATTTCTAATGAGTGGGGTACCTTTTGATGAATCAATTATAGACTCTCCTAAGGGTTGACCGATCATGATCAATTGAATTTGGAATACTTGTTGTGATTGGGTGCTGTTTCGATTTTAGAATTTTTCTTGTGAGCGGTGCTTGATACAGATTTTTCTAGTAGCTTCAGCAAATTGCCTATTTCCTCCTGATGTTAGAATACATAAGAATTCCTTCTGCCATAGTCACCTAATAATATGTAGTATATCACACCAAATATTATCTTCATAGTCACATATTTTGATAGGCAATAAGCATCCGTTATCACAAGCAGTGAAGTGTAGTTGACCTAGCTCACATGGAAAGGTCGCTATTGTGGTTCAAATTTTAGATTGGGTATGAGTTGAAACTATACTCATGGCACTATCCCCAACAATCACTAATCTATAACTCTTTTAATTGCAAATGAAAAACCGAGTAAAGATGTTTTTGCTCCACCAATTTTCAATTTTTGATTTGCCTAAAGTAAGAAATCTCATGACTCCTATGTTATCATTGTCTCTATACAAGTTATCATAAAAAAGCAGCACATTTTAAGTTGAATGTTGTTCAAACAATGATTCAAAGGAATCCTCTTCTTTTCAGTACAATAGTTGGGCTTTATATTGACATTTAAGTGTCTTTTTGTGGCAACTATGACACACAAGGTCCTTAAGATTTTTGTTGTTGTAATTAATGTTCGACATTTCATCAATCATCTACTCCAGCTGACACCAAGGCATTGCATAATACAAAACATGTAAGAACAGGTCGTATATTGACTAGTTCCAATTGAACCGGTCCCTTGACTAAAGCGAGGGCGAGCAACAAAGCGAACGGGCGAGCACGGGCGAGAGATGGTGAGCGAGAGAGCACGACATCGCGTGAATGAGCAAACCAACGCGATCGAAAGAATATAAATGCTACTCCTCACGTGAGATATCAACTTCCGCTCTGTCCAGAAGTATCGCATGAAAAAAAGGAGTCGAGAAGACCATGACTGAGAGGAAGAAAAGGAAATTGGGTGAGAGAAAAAGAGGGGAAAATTTTGTGTAAAAGAAAATTTGTAAGAGGGAGTTTCTCTACTGTTGAGGCTATCGAAAGATCTCAGCTTGGCGAGAAGTAGTGAGCTTCATTTTTTACAACAGGGAAGAAGCAAGCCGTTTAAATTTTCTTCTTTCTTGCTTAAATTTAGACAAAAAATAAATGCATAATTTTTTAGTTTGATTGAAAGAGCAGTATATAATTATTCAATATGAAAAAATCAAATTTGTGGGAGTCTTGATTCGACGAGAAAGGAAGGAAAATTTAATCGAGGTAATTAATTTTAATAATTTAACTTTCAATCATTTTAGAATTTAACAATAGATGTTGTAATTGTAATTAAGATATGGTAAATTAGAAACATTTAATGTTATATAAATGATGTCCGATGCATTTGAAATTATTTTTACCAATATCCAATTAATTCAACGCTACCTTGGCATTTGATTTTTTTAGAAAGTGGTTTAACAATAATTAATACAAATGAATATTATATGAAACAGTTAAGGATTCAAATCGTTGAGCTGAGACAAAATATTGAAGATATGCAGTTCTTAGGAAAAAGATTAGGTAAGAGATACATATCAAACAACAACAACAACAACATCAAGCCTTTATCCCACTACGTGGGGTCGGCTACATGAATCCTTTTTCTCCATTGTGTCCTATTAAAAGCCAAATTCTCGTTTTAAGAAAAGTATTTTTTGATCTTCATCCTTAATACACTAGGATAACTATGCAAATTTATGTAATTATGTATGTAACACAAGGTTTTACCTTAGGAATTCTCAATTGTAGTTTGCTTTGGCATGCGGTTACAAGCTAAGATAACAAGATAATTAAAATAATAACCAAAAAGTAAAGTAAAACTAGTTATGCCGTAATAATAATCCTCAGATTAATATCTAGAACTTTCACTTTGAATTTCTCTCACTCTATCTCTATATGGATTAGCGGCGAAGAATTTTAGCACTATTGACGATGCCACTAAAAAAAGAGGAAGCTTACGATATCATCCAGGGAGAAGTTAGCCGGAGTTGGAGGAGGCGGTGGACGATGTAGAAGTTGCCACTGTGTTGGATAATAGTAGTCGGCAATGGCGTTTGTCAAGGAGAAGAATATTCTGCCGATGTAATCTTTCACGGTAGAATCGATATCAAAGAAAGGTGAACTCAATATATCAACTCATCCTTGAGAGTCGAATACAAATCTGTGAGCAACATCCAGATCGATCATGCATGGTAGGTTGAAACAAGAAGATGATAAAAAGGGAGGAGCAAGGGCTGGCCGGACTTGGGTGGGAAGAGGGCTGAAGGTTTTGGCCAAGATTAGGAAAGGAGTTTGGAAATTTCAGATTTTTAGGAATATGGAAGGGAGGAAAATTAAATTCAAAGCTGAAATTTAATTCCAGATTTTTGGTTGGAATTAAATAAGAGAATTTTAATTTGAATTTCAAATCAAAAGAGGGAAGAGGAGGGAAAGGGTGGATTTAATTTCCTTCCTTAGATTTGTAATTAAGGAATGTATTAATAAAAAGGAGGAGAGGGAGCCGGCCAAGAGAGAGGAAAGGGAGATTTTTGGTTGGAATTAAATAAGAGAATTTTAATTTGAATTTCAAATCAAAAGAGGGAAGAGGAGCGAAAGGGTGGATTTAATTTCCTTCCTTAGATTTGTAATTAAGGAATGTATTAATAAAAAGGAGGAGAGGAAGCCGGCCAAGAGAGAGGAAAGGGAGAGGTGATGTCCACATTCAATGAATGTGTCTACATTCAATAAATATTGGATTTGGAATTAATCCTAATTTAATTTCAGATTGAGGGGATTAGGGAGGTTTCCTAATTTAGACTTCTCAATAAGGAAAGAATTTGAAATTCAAATAATTTTGAATTCAAATTAAAAAAGGACTTTCCAAATCAATACTTCGATGCTTAAGGAAAGTATTTAGGAGGCCAGTTGAATTTGAATCCAAAGGTTTGGCCCTAGGTAAACCGGCGGCTAGGGATGTGGCCAGACAAGTCGGCGGCTGGGAGAGGGGTGGGTTTTGGGTCGGTGGAGGATGGGCTTGGCGGTGGGTTTTGGGCAGTGGGTTGGGTAATCGAGAAGGCGGGCGGTGGAGAGAAGTAGGTGGCGGTTTAGGGTGGAGGATTGGTGGATGGCTGACGGGTATGAGGGAAAAAGAAGGGGTTTCGGCTATAGGAAGGGAAGGAGGAAAGAGAGGAGGTGGCTTGGGAAGAGAAGAAGAAAACCACGAGCTCATATCCCTCTAGCGGCTGGTGGGTATTGCACTTCCCTCTCCTAGGGATCACACCAAATTCCTCTCAAGAGCTCTCAACACTCAAGGGAACAAGAAAGTAGTAATTTTTTTCATTCATCAATCATTATACCAAATACAATAGAGATGACCCTTATATATCGGCCTCAACATGACAACAGAAAATGACTAAAGTGCCCTCAAAGCTACAACATCAAGCTAACTACCCATAGAGATAAAATAGGAAAAATCAAAATATAAAATAAAACAATATATAAAATGCATAAAAAAGGCTCCTAATCGTAATCGTCGATCTACGGTGCCTCCTCTGATAAACGTGCCAAAATCTCCTGCTGATGTCATCATCAATAAGCAAGGTCTTAAATAGGTCAAACCAAGACATAAGCCTCATTGGAGCAGCATATTTGCTCTGGGGCTCTTAACACGACATCATCTCTCAAACTTTCACTCTCTTGCCATTTAATTTGTAAGCATGTCTTATCTAGTCCTCTGATGAAGTGGTTGTCAAGCTCGTTAAGTAGAAGGTTTCATATATACCCCAAGAAAACCCTTAAGCTCAAGATGTTGGACTTCCTGGGCAAGTTATTGATTTCATGCTTCCCTTGTTAACACAACAATAGAAGCTCTATCCAACAATCCAACGACATATGGTCACACTTTGGGGTCCTAATATCATTGTGATGGGGACATCGGAGCTTGGAAAGTATATTAGATACGTGGACGCCGATCTACGACCACAATTGAGTCGATGTACTTATGAGTCGTGTTATGTATTTTTTCTTTATTAGTTTATGTTGTATTTGTTTTATTAGTGTTTCCGCTTTTACCCCTTACTTAAGGGAGGTCGTATGTAAGCCCAGAGGGCATCGTCGTCTTTTTATTTTCTTGAGTCATTTGTACAAGGCTATATATAGCCCTATTGTTCTCTCTTCAAAGGATGATTGAATGATAAAAATTTTCCCTTGCTTGATTTCTTTGTGAGATCTTGAGAGTGCTTAAGAGAGAAATCCCTAGGAGAGGGAAATCAGATCACTCACCAACCTTGGAGATGGCCAAGTTCGTGGTTCTTCTTCATTATCTCTTTGTCTTCCTTCTTTCATCCCCTAAACGTCGGCCAAGGCCTTCCCCAAACCCTTAGCCGCCGGCCACTTAACCCCCCACAACCACCCGCCACCCCCATCCACGGCCAACCACCACCGCCGGCCTCCCCTTGGCTCCTCCCTCCATCCCCACTAGCCACCAAATCTTTCCTAAATTAGATTTCATAATTTTGGCAACTCTATTTATGATCAAATTCAAATCAATTTGAATTTGAAATAGTTAACTGGTTTATAAATCCTATTTTAGGAAACCTACTAAATCAATTCCTATTTAAATTTTAAATTAAGAGATGATGAGATATTTCTTTACAAACTTAATCTAATAATTTAAGTGAGCATTGAATGACCCATTAAACTCCTCCTTCCCACTATAGCCGACGGCCCCCTTTGTGGTTTAAATTAGGAATTGTTTCCAAAAAGCCCACCTCCTCTCTTGGAAATAATTCAAACTCTCTCCCCTCATCCTAGGCCGAAATTCCCCTAGCCCCTCTTAGTTAATTTCTTTCCAAAGGAGAACCTCTCTTTTTGGAATTAAATTAAAACCCCTCCCTCTGACCCTTGCCGCTGGCCCCTCTCCTCCTTCCCCTTGATTATTTCAATCAAGGGATTTAGAAACTAAATTTCCCTCCACTTTAATCTCCCAAATATGAACCAAAATTCCCCAAGTCTCTCCCCCTTGGTCGGCCACCTTCTCTTACCTTCTCCTACTTAGATTCTTGAGAAAAACCCCTTTCTTTCAAGGGAAAACAGCAAGGACAGCAAAAGGACCACCTCCTTCAACACTTCAACGCAACGAGATCGTTGCATGGCCGATCCTGACCTTGATTACAACATTGCTTATAACGAGCAAGGTTTCGTTTACATCATTCACTCCACTTTCTTCGACGTCAATCCGAATATCAACAACACCGTCGAGGAATACGTGGAGAGCATTCTAGATACTCTCACCGAAGCCATAGAGGATCAACTTGGTGCCATTCAGTGGTGGATTGCATCCAAACCGTGACAAAGGCCTTCCAATCTTCTTACTCTTGTATTCTCTTAGTTTAACTCTCTTGTGGTTTGAATTGATTCATGAAGGTCTTGTCCACCTATCTGTGCCAAGCTTAGTAAACGTAGGATTGAGTGTGCTTTCTATGTTGCTATCTTATTGTTAGATTAGGGATTTTGTTGAAAGCTATTTACTTCGTTTTTGTTGAACTTCTAACTTGTTTTGATAATCCAAGTATTTGTCATGTGACTTGGCCTAAGTGTAGCTACGACTTTTATGTTTTATTTTTCCGTATAAATTGCTAATAGTTTTAATCATAATTGTTTTATCAAGAAATCGTGCAAATTCTTATCGCATCCATTTAAAAGCATCGTAGTCCTGCATCACATTGTCTCAGACAAACTCATCGCATAGTAGAAAAAGGTAATGGAGAGGCATTTTTCTTTCTGTGATGTAATGATAACATTTCTAATGAATGCCTAAACCACAGATATCATCAACCCAAATAGCGTAAACTTGCTGCACAGCATTCCATTAAGTAAAATGTCTCACTAAAACAAACAGCTAATAATTGCAGCAAAACTACTAAAATTAAGATGACACTGTTATCCGAATAATAATTACCAAACAGACAATAGAAGGATCTGCAAATATCCTGCATTCTTTCAAAACAATGCAGAACACTTCATGAAAAACAAACTACTTTTGAGCAGCATAAATATACTAAGATGCACAAAAGTTGTAAGGATTACCTCAGGGAGGCTAGCTGTGAAAGGTGGGATCCCAGTTATAAGCTCAAATAAGATAACTCCGACTGACCACCAGTCTGCAGCATAACCTGTAATAAGAATGACTGAGAAAGTAAATCCAAATGCATATAAACAGAAAGAAAGGTTGAAAAGTGAGTTGAATATAAACCATGTCCAGTTCCAAGAAGAATTTCTGGTGCCAAATAGTCAGGCGTCCCAACAGCAAAACTCTGACTTTCTCTTCCGTTCTGTTGAGTGCTTCCTGAGGAATCCAACTGAACTGGACCAGATATTGCAGTCCCAGACAAGTGGATGGCACTGTTGATAAAGCCAATCTTTGACAATCCAAAATCTGTAAGCTGTTTTTATGAAGGCATTAGCAAGCATCTTCAGTATAATTTTTTATGTACAAAATATAAATTAGCAATTATGAAGGAAATATTCAACGAGTCTAATTTTATGATGGGATGTAATCTAGCCTAAAATGTTTGTTTAAGTTTAAATGCAAACAGATAACGTAATATGAGAGTTATAAAACGGCAAGGATGCCAATTTGTTAAAATTCTACTTCAAACCTTGATGTGTCCATCATTAGCTATGAGTATGTTGTCAGGCTTTAGATCGCGATGTATGATTCCAAGCGAGTGCAAATAATCTAATGCAAGAACCTGAGAATATAATATGATCACAAAGAAAGATTTCAAATTTTCAATTACGCATATGTCTGAAGCATAAGTTTAGATCAAACCAGTTCTGCCATATAAATGCGGACAATATCCTCATTTAAGCAACCAACTTTACAAAGTAGGGAATACAGATCTCCTCCATTTAGGTACTCCATAACCAGATAAAGGTTTTCTCTGCATGTGAATGAGTAGTAGAATCTTACCTGCAAAAAAGTAGCCTATGCAATATTATTAGACGAAAAAAAATGATTGTGTTTATGAAGTAAAAGATACTGGAAAAGAGTTCAGGTCATATGGAACCATGACCGTTAAGTGTCTGCAAATGAATTTCAATTAAATGAACAATATTCAAAATAAAACTAAAATCAAAGAACCGTCTTGTTACAGCTTGGTTATCACTATATACTCCAACCGAAGGGAGAAGTAAAGAATAGCAAAGAGAATAAAAGCCAACTGGATGCCCACGTCACAAGCCAGCTATTTTTACATTCACACTGACAAGTAATGAAATAACAGAAATAAAATGTTAATTTGAAGGAAATTCTTTGCCACGACACTCCAAAACAAGAGAAAAGTAGGGGTCATAAAATGCAAGTTCGAAGTGTTATGAGGCAAATGAAGTCCTTAAAACTACATAAAAAAGCAAAGGATGTATGGACAAATAAGAAAACAACATGCAATAACTATAATATGACATACGATAAAGACTATCAATTATTGCTGGTTACTAACACTGGCTAGTGTTTGATGAAGTTAATAATTTACCACAAATGGATTTCTGACAGTGATCAAAATGTTACGCTCAGCCAATATACGCTCAACATCATTCTTCCGTATCATATCCAACTTCTTCAACACCTGGACCAAAAACCATTTGAATTTTGCTATCATTTTGCATGCAAAGAGACAGAACATACTTTCTCTACGATGGATCAAAAAAAGGAGGCACTAACCAAAAATTAAAGCAAATTTATTAAATTTATAATTGATGCTAAAATATTAAATATAAATTGAAAAAAAAAAAAAAACTACACTTCATAACCACCCACAGGCGCACAAACATTCACAAGTAACAATCCTGTACACATAGAAAAAGAATATAGAGACGAGAGAGAGAATGTGTTAGATTCAGATCCTATCAGTAGAAAAAGTTTACTTTTTCTAACAATTACATTTTGACCATAAAATATCAAATAAAAATCAGCACAATTTATCAGCTGGATTTATCCTATAAGAAAGAACTATAAAATAAAATTCCAAAGACTCAAAAACTAATGAATGGAATTTACTAATTCATTATGTGGGCACCAAATAGTTGGGATAAAACTAATGATGATGCATGATTCAAAAATTAGTCTAGATAAAATTATAAGAAAAAGCATATTTACACACAAAAAACATAAAAACCTTATAGTACATAAAATATAATATGTGCATGTACATGAATGCACACATTCAATAGCAATTTTCAAATAAATATATTGCTGGACATTAGCCGGCTGATGGACAACGAGAGGAACAATATATGAACTAAGCAACATGATAGTGTATCTTAAAGACAGTGTAACAAAACAACCAAACCAATTTGCATGGATGGAAAAAAAAAATGGGTTCAACAGCACAAAGGATTAAAAACCTTGACCTGGAAATGTTTAAAAGTTAACCAATAAAAGGTATAAAACGATCCGTTCCAATAAAATTTATGTAGAATACAGCTTAGCCATCCCTTGAGATGAATAACAGAATCAGAATGGAGTTAAAAGTAAAAGAGAGACAATCTAATTCATCCACTGTTGTGCACTAAATGACGGATCACGGCGTGCATAGCGAAACTTTTGCTTGATGATAAACCTAATTCTGAATATCATGGACATATGGAAAGAGCAATAATGAAGCCATCATCATTCCTATCCCAACACAATTATGAAGATGTGAGCAGAAGAAAAGAAAGTTCTTGGAAATACGTAAATATGGATGTAAAAAATGTATCAATTTGTGAAAGAAAATAATTCACTAATCACTATCAAATCAATACTGTAGAAGAAGGCGAATTTTTATCATACATGGCCAAGAAACTGACATAAAAAACAAATAAATAAAGAAATAACGCATTTAACTCTTGCAAGAAGAAATCAGCTCTACATATAACTATCTCTCGGAATTAAACTGGTGAGTTATAATTTTGAGGAATAAGAAAATGATAAAATTAGTCTAACACTCCACTTCAAAATACTGGAGTTATAATGCTGCGTATCAAGGAAGGCAGAAAATTTATTGTAGCATATAAAAAAAGTTCATGTATTCTATGCATGTAAGTCACCAGAAATAAGCAAAGATAGAAAAATCTAATGAGCTGAATAAAATATCCCACAAAGTATACATTATTTCCATATGAATATCAATCTGTAAGAAATGCTTACACAAAAGCAAAATACATCAAGTAAAAGACTAAAAGAAAATTTCAGTAAAGTAATATATTTAAAGCTATAAACTGTACCTGGAAACTCAATTACGCAAATGCAGCCAGAATAACTGAGCCTGGCTTATGATTTCATGTTGCACTAGGGCAAACTAATATGATAAAACAATTTTTATTGTATCTACCTTTATTGCAAATAGATCTCCCGTCCGTCGTTTCCTTGCTAGAAAAACTCTGCCAAAAGCCCCTCTGCTGATAGGTTTGATAAGATCAAAGTCATCAATTCCAGTCCTCTCCTTGTGTAAGAGACGCAAAGGAGGTGATATTTTATTTTCAGATGCATTTCTGGAGACATGTCCATTGGCTTCAATTTGGATAATGCTGTTCAATCTATTTTCATCCCCTAACTCCATAGCCAGCAAATATTTCTCCCTGACAACCAATGCATGTTGCCATCCATTGGAAGAATTATATTAAAACTAATCCAAAAACAAGCAGTAGGCTTGCTGTAAATGGCAACATATCACATGAGCTCAAAGATTAAAAAAAAAGACTCACTTCAACAAGTTTCTGATGTGCCTTCCGAAAGTGTCTAGGACAAGAGCTTTAGGTTTGTTATGAAGAATATCCAATAAATCTTCCCAGCACACATTCAGATACTCAAAAACCTCATCACTTGCAAGATTAACTTGTGCAACTCTGCGAGCTATATCAACTAGCTCAGTCATCTGGGAGAGAAAAATCAAAATAATTAGCACTAAACTGATTTTTTTTGTTTTATGACATGAAAGCTGTCGATTGCACGTAACAGATGCTCAGCTGTAAATCATCAGTCAAGGTCCTAATTTACTGAAGTTAAGCAAAATTAGCTTACTTTGATGTGGCTTTTTAGCAGACTTAATGTCTTGAAATGCATTTGGCCATTCATTTAACTACTCATGGCTTTACCATATGTAATGAAACTAAAACATATGAATTTTGAATACAATCCAGAGAAATCACAGTAACAAATCATGAAATCAAACTATGCACTACAGTAGTGTCCTTCAGAAAGAACCCAGACATTAAAAAAGGGAATAAACCGATTGTGCGTTTTGACTGCCATATTAGCATCCTACTATTTTAATGTGTATGCATCCCCATTCATTGTCCATGCTTCATAGAGGGATAAATGTCACATCCCTTTTAATAGGAGATATAGTTATGGAAAAATTACAGAAGATGTACCAAAGTTCATTGAGACAACCCTAACATTCTTCAAAAAAATCAGAAGGCAGATTCAAATACATTAATAAAGAGGATATCCTCTAAATAAAGAGTTTTATGGATTTCATATGATATTTCACGTATTTAGATGGATAACACGTAAAAAAAAAAAAAAGAGTAACGAATAAATCCAATAGGTGGATGATGAGTATAACATAAAAAAATTGATGCAAAGCTAGAATCTATGCATTTAATATGAGGATGGTTTAGATATTGCGCTCTCCAATAAATGGTATCCACAGAGGGAAAAATAAGCCATTAAATATAGAGTTTGTTTCGTAAAGTTGTGTGGTATTATATGAAATAGTCTAGCAAATCTAGAATTTCGGCACGGTAAGGCCATCCTTATTGCAAGAGATTCATTGCAATGTCAACTAGATAAATCAAAATTGTTCTATAAAAAACAACATTAAAGTAACCCAATATTAACAAAGTTATAGTAGATGCAAATCTTCAAGTTTATATTTGTTAAAGTTGGCAATTGTTAAATCCAAGCTGATGGTTTCCACTGATAATAAAGCTACGGCTTTTCACTCTCAAATCTCTGAATTCGACATGGTATCAAAGCCATGGTTAGCCTTCATTGCCGTTACCATTGCCAAACCTTCGTAAGAGAAGATAGAAAGGAAGCAAAGAGGGAGGCCTTCACTGCCGTAAAGACTGATCGTCAAACTGTCGGCTTCAGCCCTCCCTGTGTACGGTCCTTTCTGCGTGCTGAAGCAAAAACCGAACTAGATGAGCAAGATCTCCCGAACACAAACTTCTTGTTTGCGGTCAGAAAGGGCGGAGTCGAATGAGCCTCCTTTACGTGTGAACCGAATGTCTGCATCACCAGAAGAATCGATCAAGAAAGGAGGTCGAAAGCCTGAAAATTATTTAAAGACAAAGACTCTCGTTGGTGCAATTATTGCAAGAAATCAAGACATACAAAAGAGATATGTAGGAAGATAGGGGTGTCAATTTCGGGTCACGGGTCGGGTTCGGGTCGAACTCGGAAATGACCCGGCACCATTCGGGTCAACCCGAACCCGACCCGTTTTTACAAACGGGTCGATTTACCTGACCCGAACCCGACCCGCTTCGGGTTCGGGTCAACCCGACCCTGAAATCGGGTCGGGTCCAACCCGAATTTTCCGGGTCGGGTTTTCGTGTCGTGTCAAATATTGACACCCCTATAGGAAGATACATGCAAAGTCCCCCAGTAAATAATAGAACCAAAGAAATGGACAAAATAACACATCACAAGCCAACACTACAACAAGTCAGCCCATCCTTAAATCACAATCCAGCTTTAAAGAGCCCAATAAAAAAGATATTGATAAGCACAATAAAAAATATATTGATAAGCTAAAGATATTGAAAACCTCATGCATCTTCTTCACTTGCACTTTCAAGTATGTTTCTTATATCCATTGGATTAAGTGCCTCTAGAAATCATTGGAAAGGTTTATGGATCATTAACTAAGGAGCCATTGATCACATAACACACTCCACTAACCACTTCATCAATTATACTACTTGCCAAGTGATAAGAAAATCATCACTGTTAATGATTCTCTTACTACAGTTGCAGGCCAAAGAGACATACCATTATCTCCCTCCCTCACTCTCAAAGATGTGCTCCACGTACCTCAATTATCCAGAAACATAATCACTATACAAAAAGTTACCAGTGATGATAATTGTCAAGTACTATTTAACCTTACTTACTGCCTATTTCTAGACCAGAGATCAAGGAAGAAGATTGGATTTGCAAAGGAGAGAGCAAGACTATACTACTTGGAAGAGCTGAACAAATCTAATAGCATTAAAAATAGATATACTATGTTATCCCTAGTTGATAAAAAATCTACTATTTGGCTTCATCATTTTAAATTAAGACATCCATCTCTTGATGACTTAAAATATATGTATCCAAAAAAAAATTATAAATTGAAAAATAAATATTTTCATTATGAAACTTGTGAGTTAGTCAAACATAAAAGAATTTTCTTCCCAAATAAAAATGAGAGATGAGATACTCCCTTTTATCTTATTCATAGTGATATATGGGAACCCTAAAAAATCTCCAACATCACTACGGCTCGTTGGTTTGTATCCTTCATTGATGACTATACTCGAGTCTCTTTGATATATCTCCTCCAAAATAAATTTGATGTTAGCACCATTCTTCTCATTTTTCACACCATGATTTAGAACCAATTTGGGATAAAAATTAAAAAAAAAAATGTTCTGACAATATCAAAGACTACTTTAACCAAAACCTATCTTGCTACTTTCAAAACAAAGCTATCATTCATGAGTCTTCCTGCGTTCATACCCCACAACAAAATGGGGTTCTAGAAAGAAAAAATTGTCACATTCTAGCCTCCACCCAAGCATTCCTATTCCACCACAGTATACTCAAATCTTACTGGGGGAAGCCCTACTAATCGTCACATATCTCATAACCAACTACCTTCAAAAGCCTTGGGACTAAAAACACCAATGGATTTTCATTTCACAGCAAAAATACATCAAAGATCTTCTTAAAGAAATAAATAAACTAGCTTGTCAGTTACAGGAATTGCTAGATAAGGGGTTTATCAGGCCAAGTTCCTCACCATGGGGAGCTCCAGTACTATTTGTCAAGAATAAAGATAGGAGCTTTAGAATGTGCATAGATTACAGAGAACTGAATAAGCTTACTGTTAAGAATAAATATCCATTGCACAAGATTGATGATCTTTTTTATCAACCGGAATGAGCTACAGTTTTCTCTAAGATAGATTTGAGATCTGGATACCATCAGTTACGGATTAAGGAAGAAGATATAGTAAACACAGTTTCAGAATTAGATATGGCCATTATGAATTTGTGGTAATGTCATTTGAGGTGACAAATGCACCAGCTATGTTTATGAATTTGATGAACATAATTTTTAAGCAATTTCTGGATATATTTGTGATTGTGTTTATCGATGACATTCTAATTTATTCAAGAGATGAAGAAAGACATTCCAGTCATTTGCAGGCAGTGTTGCAAACATTAAAGGAGAATAAATTATATGCCAAATTATCAAAGTGTGAATTTTGGCTGAGCAGTGTAAATTTTTTGGGGCATGTGATTAGTGGTGAAGGAATTTCTGTGGATAAGAATAAAATTAAAGCTATATCAGACTGGCCAAGGCCAACGACAGTTTCAGAGGTGAGGAGTTTTCTAGGACTTGCTGGTTACTACAGGAGGTTTGTAGAGGGATTTTCTCAGATTGCCATGCCGTTATCCAGAGTAACTCAGAAAGCAGTGAAATTTGAATGGAATGATCAGTGTGAAGGAGATTTCCAGAAGTTAAAGAATTGCCTAGTGACTGCCCCGATTTTGACAATCCATCAGGTTCAGAAGAGTTTCAAATTTTCTGTGATGCTTCCTTGAGAGGACTTGGATGTGTATTGATGCAACATGGTGGAGTGGTGGCATATGCTTCAAGGCAACTGAAAATTCATGAAAGGAACTACCCCACTCATGATTTAGAATTGACAACTGTGATTTTTGCACTCAAAATATGGAGACATTACTTATATGAGGTCAGATGCGAAGTATTTACAGATCATAAGAGTCTGAAGTATATTTTCAATAAAAAAGAACTTAATTTGAGACAGAGAAGGTGGTTAGAGCTCATTAAGGATTATGACTTGGACATACAGTATCATCATAGAAAGGCAAATGTAGTTGCATATGCACTTAGCAGAAAAGCTCTTGGAAATGCGAATTGGCTAATCACCCAGCAGGAGCAGATAATTAGAGATATAGAAAAGTTAAAAATTTCAGTAGTCAATTAGAAAGAGACTAAAGATATGTTCTTAAATCAGCTAGTGATCCAATCTACTTTGAAAGATAAAGTGCTCAATACATTATCTCAAGATGAAAAATTTCAAGCCATCATAAAGAAAGTGCAAAAAGGGCAGTTAGAAAATTTTTTCATGGATGCAGAAGGATTATTAAAGTATAACTGTATAAGGGCAGGATCTGTATTCCAAATGTTGGAAGCTTAAGAGAAGAGATATTATAGGAAGCTCACATCTCAACATATGAAATTCATCCATGCAGTACAAAGATGTATCAGGAATTGAGAATGTTATTTTGGTGGCCAGGGCTAAAGAGAAATGTTGCATAATTTATAGCAAAATGCATTCCCTGTCAGATGATCAAAGCAGAACATCAAAAGCCAAGTGGTCAAATACAACCCTTACATATACCTGAATGAAAATGGGAGGACATTGCAATGGATTTTGTAATTATATTACCTAGGTCAAGACAGAGTCGAGATGCAATATGGGTTGTTATTGACAGATTAATGAAGTCAGCTCATTTCTTACCAATCAGACATATAGATTCAGTGGAGAAGTTGGCAAAATTATATGTTGATGAAATTGTGAGATTGTATGGAATTTCAAAATCTATCGTTTCAGACAGAGATGCCCGTTTCACTTCTAAATTGTGGAAGAAAATTCATGAAGCTATGGGCTTGTGACTGACTTTCAGTACAGTATTTCATCCACAGACAGATAGGCAATCAGAAAGAACAATTCAAACTTTGGAGGATTTAATGCGATTATATGTTTTAGATTTTGAAGGAAATTGGGAGACTCGCATACCGTTGATTGAATTTGCTTACAACAACAGTTTTCAAGTTAGCATTGGAAAGGCACCGTATGAGGCTCTTTATGGAAGAAAATGCAGAACATCCTTGTGTTGAGTAGAAGTTGGTGAAAGAAAGGTAATTGGAATTGAACTAGTAGATGAGGCTACTAGAAAAATCAGATTGATCAGAGACAGGCTAAAGGCAGTTCAAGACAGGCAATGGAAGTATTATGATGCAAAGCACCGACCAGTTGAATTTGAAGTAGGGGAATTTGTTTTCTTAAAAGGTCAGTCCAATGAAAGGTGTGCAAAGTTTTGGAAAGACGGGAAAATTGAGCCCAAGATTTATAGGTCCCTATGAAATCATTGAAAGAATTGGAAATATGGCTTACAAATTGAATCTACCAGTGAATATGCAAGGAATTCATAATGTGTTTCATATATCAGTACTTCGAAAGTATGTCTCAGATAATTCTAAAAGAATCCAGTCCAAATCAATTGACTTGCAGCCTGATTTGAAATATGTTGAGGAACCTGAACGAATATTGGATTATGATGTAAAACAGCTGAGTCATAAAGCAATACCTTTTGTGAAAAATTTATGGAAGCATGGATCAGACAGAGATGCCACATGGGAGAATGAAGCTGAGATAAGAAGTCAATATCCTCATCTTTTTAACTAAGGTATGTTTCCTTATACTTGATTTTAATTTCGAAGATGAAATTTTATAAGAAGGAAGTTTGTAATAGCCAGTTTAGCTGGGCCGGTTCAACTAAACCGGCCAGCTTCTCTTAAAATCCGATTTAGGGGAACGAAGCAAACGGACAAATTGCCACCGAGGCAAGCCGATCGCGAGCACGGGCGAGCTTAGGAGGGTCGGTTTGCAATTCTGAACGAAAGATCGTGTTCGTAGGAATAAATTAACGACTCCTCTCATAAGATATAGTTAGTTCGCTCTTTCCAGTAAGAGAAATTGTGAGAAGGAAAGTTTCTGTTGAAGGAGCGGACGGTCAGCTACGTGCGGGAGAGTGAGGTAAGTTCGTTTTTTTTTTTTTCCAATTTTAACAATCGATCGTGTTAAAAGATGAGAATAATCAACTCATTTTCATTCCCACAGTTAAAGGAGAGATAAATTTGGAAGAAGTTTCATTGAGCGAGAGGAACGACGAGAAAAAGAGGGAAAAGGTTTGTTTTGCAAATTTTTGTATAAAATTATTCCTAATTATTTCTCTGATCAATTAGAAACATTAAATTGAAGATAAAAGAAGGAATCGAAGGCAAGGGGAAGGAATTTTGGGAGAGAAGGATTTAGGGATTTTGAGAAAATCCTCATTTTTCCTTTTGTAAGTGATTCTCCTAGTATACAAATTTAATTCAACTTTGTTATGAAAGCACGTTTTTATAGAAGTTATATTTTGTGGATGTTGTAGGAACTCAAAGTTGAGGTTGCTCCAAGGATCGAGAATTTGGAAAGATTAAAGTGGGTAATTATGATTATGAAATCCAAAATTTAGCATTATTCTTTTAATATGATATAATAGTCTGCATTATAATATTGCTTTCAAAGGTTTATTTTAAAGACTACCGTGTACGAAATGTTGAAAGATTTAATGCCTAAATATTTGTATGCATTAAATAATGAAATCAAGTATATGAATGAAAAGAAAAAAAAATAAAAAAATAAAAAATAAAAAAAAAAGTATATGAATGAAAAGAAAATACATGTATGTATTAAAGAAATATAAAACAAAGGAATGACATATGAAAATGAATAGAAATGTTTATGATAAATGGAAAAGAAAGGAAAATGATATGTATGAAAATTTTAGGAGTTCACCCCCTTATGGTACTGGCTGGGGACTCCATACTCGTGCACGTAAAAAGGAAAAGGAAAAGGTAATGAAAATGGAAAAGGATAAATGAAAAATGTTGTACCTTTGGGTACATTGAGACGGTGCTCCTGTACGAATTAAATTGGAAAAGGAAATATTGAAGTTTTAAAAAAAGCTTAAAAATGTTTTAAAGGAAAAAAATGATCAAATACGTATAAATTATTGAAATGAATTAAATAAAGTTAAGAAATTATATAATATATATTAAATAATTACCCACTGAGTTTACATAGTAAACTCAACCCACGAGTTTAATATTTCAGGTAAGTTCCTAAAAAAAGAAATTGCTGAAAGAGAATAATTTGTCTATAGAAGTCGGTGTGCAAATGACAACAGGTAAATATACATTTTTGTATTTTAGTGGCTATTCAGTATAAATGAAGAAGTAGTGAAATATTTAATGAAAATTTTACCGTCCGACTTTTCGTACCCGCCTCATTAGAACGAGCATCCAGGCCGGGTCGTGATACTACCTCTACCTTTCTTAGCATAAGTTAAATCTAATACCTCAACTTTCCTAACCGAGTTATCGGGAGGCCTTCGTTTAATGTGACAAAACCATCTAAGGCGACTCTCTCTAATCTTATCTTCCACTGGAGCTACTCCAACCTTTTCACGTATATGCTCATTTCGTATCCTATCTCTAAGGGCCAAGCCACTCATCCACCTAAGCATCCTCATCTCTGCAACACTTAACTTAGTATTATGCTTCTCTTTTAATGGCCAACATTCGGCACCATAAAGCATTGCAGGTCTCACCACCATCTTATAAAATTTTCCCTTAAATTTGAGAGGGACTTTTCTATCGCACAATAAGCCCGATGCATTCCTCCACTTCAACCATCCAATAAGCAAATCCAAGACTAAAGAAATAAATTAAGAAAATATGAAGAGCGCAAACAAAAGTGTTATCATGAAAAATGAATCAAAATATAACTTCTTGTTCAAAGGAAAAAATAATTTTAAGAAAAAATTTTACACCGTTGATCAAGAACAGTTTAGTAGAGCATGAAATGAATTATTGAACAGTTTTAGAAAATTAAATGACTTTCATCTTAATTTCAATGAAAGGTAATCAAAATGCCAAACATTATGAAAAAAAAGAACTGATTACCAAATAACTACTCATCAATGGCTTTTAATAATAATATTTTTGAATTTCCTAGCAAATTCTCATGATCACACTCACATCTCAAATTCAAATTCAAATCCACAAATGCATCAAAAGTAGACTGAAAAGAGATAAACCAAGCATATGCAAGGTTGAAATAGTGCTAAAAACTTGCTTGAGTTGTGAGCCAAGTTTCAAGCAGATTTCTAAACTCAATCCTTTTTCCTAGTCAAGCTCGAGCCTAATGTAGCTTGTTTGAAATGTGATTCAAGCCTCATCAATATATATATATATATATATATATATATATATATTCCTTTAAATTTTATGAAGAGGATGACAGCCAAGTGAAAAAGCGTAAAGTTAGGTAAATTATGCTTGTTTTAGGTTCAAATCCTAGCAATTCTACCTTTCTCCGGCACTTTTTTTTTTCATCAAATCTATTAGATGATAGAGGAGATTTGCTTTGCTCGTCTATTCACCACCAAATATTGGAAGAACCTCAATATTACGGCATTCCAAAAAAACATTCAAAAAGCAGCAATCATCTTCTCAGTTCTCTCTCCTCATCCACATTCAACTTAAGGGCAACCTCTAGAGATGATAGAGGAAGCTTAAGGACACGGCTGCCGGCATATGAATCTTGCACCACCACCACTTAATCTCGTTATTGCTAACATCATTTTGTATTCTACTCTTCACAGGTAACATAGCATCTTCCTTCACACCTCTCCTCTGCTTCCTCCAGTATAATTAAATCATAGTTATTGCATTATCTGAAAGTTCAATTGCTTTGGATTTTCATTTATGAACTGTGATGTCAAACAGAATCGGATTTGCATAGAGAAAGAATAAGACAACTGAGTAAGCAAGTCAATATAAAGATTAACGAGTCACAATTAATGATTTAATGAAATCTCAGTTGCAAAATTGCTTAGGCAATGTTGCAAACTCGTTAGGCACAACAATTTAAAACAATAACAAACTCGATGACGAATGCACTTTAACAATAATCTGCGGGTTAATATTTAGAAAAGTCGCCTTGAGTTTCCCTCACTCAAGCTCTCTTGCGGTTAACAGAAGAAAGATATTAGCAATACTGATGTGATCACCACGAGGAAGAGGGAGCTTACAATACTGTCCATGGGAAAGCTAGTCGGAGTTGGAGGAGTCGATGGAAGGTGTAAGAGTTGCCACTCGGATGGAAGGTAGTATTCGTCGAGGGCAGTTGATAGAGAAAATAGTATTCGATCCACATAATCTTCAATGGTGGCATCGATCTCTACGTTGACGTCACGAAAGACAATCTCAAAACATCCACACGTCCTTGGGAATCAAAGATTAATCTCTGATCAATATCCGGATCAGTCATGCATAGTTGTCCAGGAGAAATTGTAGAGAGGGGGAGGAGGGGATCGGCCAAGCTAAGTAGAGGAGAAAAATAAAATCTAAAATTAATTTTAGATTTAGCAAATAATTAGAGATTAATCTCCTTTGAATTTTGAATTTGAAATTAGTGGAGATTAGGAGGGAAAGTTGGGAGGGGATTGAATTAATTAGATCCTTAATTTATGGGATCTAATTAATTAAAAGGGGGAGCTTAGGTGGCCAGTCAAAGAGGGGAATTGGGAGGAATTAATTAATGCTTAGGTGGCAAAGTGGAAAGAGAAAGAGAAAGAGAAAGAGAGGGGCGGCTTAAGTGGGCCAGCCATTTAAAGAGGGGAGAGAGGGCTTTGTTTTAATTGGGTGGGTTTGGAGGAAGTTGGATTTGAATTTGAATTCAAATTCAAATAAGGCTTGAGTCTTAATTGGGCATTAAATGGGAGAAACCCATTAATGGGCCGGCGGCATAGGGGGAAGAGGGGAAGGATTGGTGGGGAGTTAAAAGCTTCCAAATTTGGTTTTCTCAATAAGGAAGAGGAAAATTAAATCAAATCCAATTTAAAATAAATTGAATGAGCTTTAAAACTTTCCAAATATGACCTTGTCCAATTAGGGAAGATTTTGAAATTCAAAATTTGAATTTCAAACTGAGGAGTTATCTTCCTAAATCAATGGAGACTATTTTGGTAGGTGGTAATGATGGCATTAATCATCATTAAAGGGGGATGGCCAATGGGGAGCCGGCGGCATGGTGGTGGGAGGCTTGGGAATGCGGTTGGGGGGAAAAGTGGGGCTAGGCCGGCGGTTGGGTGGTCTAGGTTGGCGGGTGGGCTTTGAGGTGGTGGAGCTAAAGGGGAAATTTGAGTGGGAGGGGATGGCCGGTGGTGGGAGGGGATGGCCGGTGGTGGGAGGGGATGGCCGGTGGTGGGAGGGGAAGGAGGAGGAGTCGGGTAGGATGGGAAAAAGAAGAAAAAGTAAATAAGAAAGATTAACCACGATCCAACGACTGGTGGGTATTGCGCTTGCTCACACCTCGAGCTCTCTCTCTCCCTTCTCTAGTGCTCTCACAAGAAGAAGAAGAAGAACATTTTATGAAATATCAAAAATGATCAGTTAAAGTTATCATGTTTAATATTTATTTATTATAGCTTATAAATTTACACCAACTTGAAAGCCAACTTGATAACAATTAGGTTGCACATGATTATTCCAAGTCAGCCTGAACACATTTCAAGTTGATTCAAAATGAAATGTTTAGAGTCTGGTCAACTCAGCTTGAATCATATTTTGAATCCTAGTTGATTTTGAGTTGACTAAACTCAAACACTTTGAGATTCAATAAAGACGGGGTGTAACAAACTAAAATATGAAAATGATTTTAAATGAAAATATGGCAGAAGTGTTAAGAATATGAGGGATCAAAGACTTACAGAAAAAATATTGGTTAAATAATAATTTAAAGTGTGAAACAATAAAACTATAAAATCAAGTGATACCTAAATGTCATAGGGTTAAATATTTTAGATCTGTTATGTCAAAGAATGAAGATATACTTCTAGGATTAAAGTTAGTTAAAATTTAGAAATATCTGAGAAGTACCATGCAACAATATAATATCATGAAGCCAAAAAATAAAATTTATAAAATTACAATTAAAATGGCCATGTTATAGAGATCGAAATTTGATGATAAAAAACAAATTGAAACCCAAATTGAATGCTAAAAAAGAGAATTATGATAGAAGTGTAACAAAACAAACAATGACACGTGAAATGGTAATTTGGGGTGAATAGAGAGAGTGGAACTTACTGAAGCTAAAATTGTGTAAAATACAACTATGTTATTGGGCATATACAAAACAGGGGAAGAGATGGCAACAATATAATAGGTGGATAAAAATCATAAAATTAATATAAAGAAATAGGAAACAAAAAGAAATAAGCCAAGAATAATATGAATAAAAATTTTGCAAAAATATGTATAGCAGATTTAACAATCCATGCACGCTCAACATTAATAAAATGAGAATTCAAAATGCCAACCGCAACTGATTATGATATGACTAAAGAAGAGGATAATTTGTGAAACATATTTTGGGACCCCAATTCATCAGCGTAGCAGCAGCCACTACAAGCACATTTCTGGGGTTCTCCCAACGAAGTTTCGTAGTGCATATAAGAAGCCAAGCCTATAGAAACTATGAATCAAATTTCAAGATAGACCAAAATGACAAAAGAGAACTCATCATTGTTCTGATTTTTGCATGACTCAAGTGCTTAAGTTTGAGAAAGATAAAATGCAAGATTATTTAGTTTTCTCCTCCCGTAGTATGGATGCTCAAATCCTTGGTCATAATTGGGAAGTATTGCAGAAATAAACCAATCAAAAATAATAATAATAATAATAAAGATAATAACCTGGTTTAGATCCTCATGTTCCGTGGTGATGTTATGCTCTAACCAAAACAAGTCAAAGTGGGTCGATCGAGGGGTGTTCATAGAGGAAGCTGGGGTTGGACTTCCGTTAGATGAAGATGGAAAACAAGATCCTAGCTTCATAGCAAGAAGACTCTTCCAATGACCAGAGGCAGGTGTAAGAGGATCATCTATAGAAGCTGTATCCATCTCATGAATATCATCAAACATCCAATCATTTTTTTGGTGAGAATCCTGAGCCTTGGGTGAAAAACTTTCAAAAGCAGGTATGGAATCAGCATTTTGGATTCTTGAAATTTCAGGGCTGCTGCATGATGCATGAGAGCTTTGATTGTAAGACTCCACAAGCTGTTCCAAAACATCCGCAATATTAAGTAACCGTTCATCCAAATCAAAGCCTTCAAGATCACACTTGTCAGCATAAGCACATATATAAGAATGAGCCTCCAAATGAGAAGCTGGAACCTTCTCCTCACAGATCCTGCAGATTACCAAATCAGGAACTTCGGAACCTTCCTTCTCATAAAGAAAATCATTATTACAAATGTCCAATAGCCTTTCAGTAATGATGCCATAAATTCTTTGGGGCCGTAGCAAACCATCCCCATTGTTGTTGTTCTCGGGAGATGTAGATATGCATGCACTCGGGAATGTTTTGTGGTTCCTTGCTGAGGTGACAGAGATCTGGAAAGGATAAAACAGGAATATGGTAGTTCACATCAAAATATCTTGAGTTGGCAGTTCAACAGCAGAAATACCACAAATATAACACAATTTCTAATTACCTTGTTATAATCCTCTGTTTCATGTGTAGCGTGGCAATCCTGCTCCAGGAAATTGTTAATATCAAAATAATCATTCTGAGAACTGACATTCCATTTCCTGTCAAAAGCAGGAACACTTTCAATACACAGCTGGAATCGATTGAGAGACTCCTCATTAATTGGGTCACCATCTTTCTGGAACTGCAATATCCTGTTACAGCGTGTTAGGATGAAAAGTATGCGTGTTAAGAGCTGCTTCATACATCCCCCTTGGCACTTCTGCCACCTCTCAGCAAGAACCTGAACAATTCCCTCACAATCATCCCGGAATCTAGAAGGTGGCATTTCCATGCACTTCTCAGAGAGTAAAATAAGATAGCCAGCTGTTTCCTGCTCTCCTGATAAAGTGCCATTCTCAAGACCGTTAGCAACATCTGCTACAAAAGCAGCCAGGTCAGCATTCACCTCTTCCTTAGCTGCCTCAAACTTTGAATGAAATGAACCCAAAAGCTCCTGAATTTCAAACCATACCAAACTTAGCAGTGCATCATATACTCTTTTTTCTAGAATGTGTGTGTGCGCAAGAGAAAGAGAGATCAAAGATCAAAATAGTAAAGAAAGTGCTGCAAAAAAATAACTAGCACTTCTTATATATCCCCTATGTTATCTCAAAAATACCAATAACAAGCCAATCACCTTTAAGTCACTATAACTCCGCGAACGCGGCTGTACAGGTTGAGTACCACCTCTGGGCGCTATTTCATGTGAAAAACTTTTATGTGCGCCACATGCTTTTTTATTTAAGTTAGTTTCTTGCAGCAACTGATTTTCAGTTATTTCTTTCAGATCAGGAAAATAACTGGACCTCTTTGTCTGCAGAAATCATGCACAGTAAGGTTTCTGAAAATAAATCTCGGTAGACAAAGGCAATATAAGCATAATGTTATAAACCGCAGACTAACCTCACTGTTAGGAGGAATACTTTTTGAAGATTTATTCAAATCCTTTGATGCAAGATATGAAGTAAACCAACGAGAAATCTTCCGTCCTTTACGGAATCCTAATGAAAAAAATGATCACATAATATAAGGAACCAATGGCAGCCACAATGCTCCTAAAATGAAAATCGTAACAAGTCTGATGAACACAATATAAGGTATATAAAAAGCTATGAAGATAAATTTGGCAATAAACCAACATGACCGCAAAGTAAAAGTGTTATTTTATCAATGAATTACAGATAAAGTTTTTCAAACAACATTAAAGAACAGAAAAAAACAGGCATATAACTGTTCAGGCATGCAACTGTTCAGCCAACAGAAAAAGACATTGTGGATAACACAAAACATAACCAAATCAGAGTTTTCTCCATAAGATTTATTTAAGAAACACGTGGACAACTAGGAATTTACATGAACAGCCAAAAATCAATTCAACAAACACGCAAGAATACCAGAAGCAAGGTTTAATAAAAGGTTTTAAACCATGGTTTTGCTTTTGGTTTTAGACTTAACTTGAGGCTGCTCTATGGAGACAAAATTTTCAAGTGTTTAAAAAGCACTTTCACTGTTACATTTGATTTCAACTTCAAGTTTGGGATATCATTTTAATATCTTGAATTATTTAAATTCATTAAATATTTCAAAAAATAACTAGAATGCTTTCATGAGCAATTAAAATTCTGAAAATTAACAATAAATAAAATGCATGATGAAATCTTCTTGAGCAATAAGGATTTACAAACAGAATATACTCAATGCCCCTGTTATGTTTCATTATTATGCACAAACAGCGTGTGCCTCTTATTCATAGTAAAACCAATACAAATAGTTATTGGAAGGACTGTGAAACATAATCCATATAAATAAGAAAAATTGTATGCCAAATCTTCAATTACACGAGTAATTTCATATATTCATATTAGTTGAACAAATGAGTGAGAGAACTTTTGGCAGAATGGTTGTATTAAACTCCACCAAAACTTTTTTTTAAAAATAAAGCCCAAAATTCACGCAGTTAAAAACCCAAAATAACATGCAATCTCCTTAGGCGCACCTACAAAATGACTGGGAATAAGCTCGAAGCCATGTAATGTATTGAGATAGCCATCTCCAAACCAGCAAGTAATGATAGCCCCAATGGATCCACTACAGTCTCGGCCTTTAACCCACAACATATCCCATAAACACAACCATCACTCTAGCCTCTATGAGTGCCTAGGATGAGCAGCAGTGCTACCATTATTGGCTAAAATCAAATTACCAAATATCATATAAATGTTTTTCAAATCTAACTAATAAAGCCAACTTCCACGGAGAATTAAAACCATGTTTTAGTCTTCTTCTTTTTTTTAAATTAAAAACCTCCTTCAAATTTAGGGCCTATTTAGCAAAAGGTAGGATTTAACTTTATAGGATTTAGTAAATCCTGGAGCAATTAAATCTTGAAAACAGTTTGGTAAGACAGCTGATAAATCCTGTTAAATCTCATGGAACTATTTGGCAATGTAATCCAGGATTTAAGGCGATTAATTCATTTAAAAATTAAATTTATTGTATTTAGAATTAAATTTATGTGTAAAGTACGAGTTACTTATTAATTTAAATTTTAATTACCGTCAATAAGTTATAATAATAAATAATATAATAAGTATTTGATATCTAATTAATTAGTTAATTCTTTTTTAAATAACTAATTATTTAACTAATACCCATACTAATCATTTAATTAATTATTTGTGTTATTTAATTAGTTTTAATTATTAATTATCTCATTAATCACTTTTTTTTCTTTTTTTAAAATCTCATTAATCACTTAAGTGTTCTAATACTTTAACTATTTAATTCTTATTTACATTGTTAATTATATAATTAATAATTTCTATTTCAAATTATATTAATTAAGCTAATTGTATAATTTTATTTATTATTAAATATGCTACTAATTAATTATTAATTAAATTATATTCTTGATTCATTTTAATTAAATTAATTAATTCGTACGGCTAATGCCCACCTATTCCAGGAATGTATATGTTGTATTCCCATAAGCTATAGGCCTACGGTTTTATTTTCCTCTTCTCCAGCAATTCGACTTTGTATGTGCTTCATGTGAGAGGTAAGAGTTTTGAAGGAGTCACTAAAAAACTACTTCACCTCCTTCGATGACGTACCTTCCTATCGGATCGAAATTCATGACAGCTCATCATTCTTTTGTTGGATCGGAAGTAAGAACGACGACGGAGAGAGCTCGCTCGTTGCGAAGGTAACCATTTTCTCCCTTTTGCAAGCTTCTTCGGCCAAATCCCGTAAATCCGCCGAACTCCCAAATTTAGTAAAGTTGAGACTTACAGCAAAAAAATGGTAACGTAAGATTTACTCCACAGTGAGATTTATGCCAAGTCAAAATCATGTTTGGCAAAATTTATGCTAAACCTGCATAAATCTTGTTGCCAAACAACCTCTCAAGGTTCTAAAAACTTCAAATAAAAATTTAAGAGGGAAAAATAAAGCATCGCCCAAGTTTGTCATGAAAAGCCAAGTAAAGGAAAATAGAAATGTGTGTGCCCATCAAAAAATAAGAAGAATCAGAAGAAGGTCAACTATGCTAAAAGTGACATGGAAAAATCTCTCAAATCTATGAATTAATAGGTTTTGTGCCATCTGTTTTGGGTTTTTTTTTTGCCAAACCCATTAGCCAACTTAGCATTTCCAAACAAAAATAAACTCTTTTTTTGTGAAAGAATCACGTGACTTATATCCGATGAATCTAATATGATGTATTCCCATAAGCACCTATTGTTGGAAGGCACAAGCACCTATTGTTGGAAGGCACGCATGTGTTATGCAATATTGGACAAAGATCTTCCATGGCAAAAGCTAATACTTGTATGTGTTGTAATTGCAATAAAAAATCATGTGGTCATGCCCTCTTCAGGAGTGGATCCTTATGATATCAACTCAGTTTAATCTATGGATCTTGAAATGATTCGCTAGGAAAATCTCATTCAAATGGATAGTATTTTTTGTTTCCTTTATTATATATGTTCCCTTAATTTTCTCTATGTATAGCTTGTATATGAACACAATGTTGCTTGTAATTAGAATCTAGTTAGAATAATACAAGTTGCAAACATTTTCTCACATGGTATCACAGCTCCAAGGCTAAGTTTCTCTAGGAATCAATTGTTTGCTTGCTCTTCATTATTGAGCTATTACAATTTGCTTTAATTGATTTTCATTTACATTCCTACTATAATTTCCTACTTGAGTGCTTCATCATTTTGTTCATCAACCAGCCATATGTTTTGCTTGATTTTTTTTTTGTTTTGGGGCAAGGTTATTTAACTCTATTGAAGTTTATCATCCTTGTTTCCTTCCCTCTTTCAATTTGAAGTTGTTGCAATGCTTGATACTTACTCCCACAACCAAGATCAGCCCATGTCTAGAACGACAGTTTCTATTGAGTAGGAATTTTAGGGAGGTAACTTAAAAAATAATAATACATCAACTATTTGGAAATCTACAAAGCATTCATGTTGTGTAAGGATTAAAGGGAAATTTTAATTGAACTCATCCTGATTGGTTCAAACTTCTCTATCAATGGTAAAGGGAAATTGAATCAACTACTTGGTACAATTCCAAAGCAAGTAAACCCAACATTCAATACTTGGGACGAGGAAGATTAAATGATAATAGCATGGCTCTTGGCACAACTCAGAGGTAAAAGAAGCAATCTAGCTTAATGATGAGCGTGCTAAGAAGTGCAAAAGTTCACTAGTTGTAAAAGAGAACATGTAAGGTAGCTAATGACGTAACCACCAAAAAGGCACGAGAAGTTAATCCCAGAAGGTGTGAACGCCAAAGAATCACAAAAAAAAAACTTAAGTTACCACACAGAAGGAATGCATCCCACACACAAGTAGGGAAGACAGGAATGCAAAGAGCTGCATTCGTGAGATGGCCCACCATAAGCGCCATCAAAAGCAAACACGAGTGCTCTTTTTCGAGTTACTTGTGAGGGGTTGTTTGGTTAGTTGTGTTTTGAGTGTAAAATAAACACATTGGATTTTGAAAATATGGGTGCTTAAATGACTACATTTCAAATGCAATGCATTTTGGAAGTGCATTTAGAAATAATTATCTAATTCATTTTGAGGATTTACTATTTTGAGCGAATTCTAAATACAAAATTTGGGTAAAGGTAATGTTTGTGGGGCACCACTACAAGCCACCCACCATCTTCGCTCACTCTGTCATCACCGACTACTGTCATTCACCATCCGTAGACCATCAATCGCCGCCCTCTTCATCTGCCACCTTTGATCAACATTTTCAATACACTATTTTTATTTTACACTGCATTCATTTTATTCTAAAAAATAAATGAGTTAATAATGCTTATATTCAAGTCATTAAAGATATTTATACATGAGTTGTTACTTGTGTTCAAACACATGGTGGTTTGACCAAGTATTTTCCTATTTCAGCTAGATTACATCAAGGATCTGCTTTAAGCCCATATCCTTTTGCTTTATTCATGAATGTTCTTACTAGAAATTTGCAAGAGGATGTACCCTAGTATATGCTTTCTATTGATGATATTCTTCATGTTGATAAGACTAGAGAGGAAGTCCAAGGAAAACATGAATTATGGAGGTTAACCTTAGAGTCTAAAGGTTTTTGTTTGAGTATATCTAACCGAATAAATTGAGTGCAATTTTATTAATAAAATATCTAGTGGGGGATTGTGAATTTGGGCTCTTAAGTCATTAATAAAAGTACATATTTTAGATATGTCGGGTCTATTGTTCAAAATGATAGTGAATAAATAGGAAAGAGTATTATTAGTATACTTCAAGTTGGATGGTTGAAGTGGAGGAATGCATCGAGCCTGCTGTGTGTCAGAAAAGTACCCCTCAAATTTAAGAAAAATTTATATAAGATGGTGGTGAGACTTGTAATGGTTTATGACGCATAATGTTGGCCATTAAAAGAGAACCATAAAATTAAGTTTAAGTGTTGCAGAGATGAGGATGCTCGCGTGGATGAGTGGCTTCACTCAAGACACGGAATGCAAAACAAGTGTACAAGTGAGAAGTTTGAAGTAGCTGTAGTGGTAGATTGTATTAAAGAGAGTCACCTTAGATGGTTTGGTCACACAAAATATCGGCTTTTCGATGACCATGTTAGAAGACTAAATGTATTAGATATGGCCTATGTTAAGAAAGGTTGAGCTAGACGTAAAAATATTTGATTAGAAAATATTATAACATGGCATTTTTTTATTAATTTAAATGAGAATTTTGACTCTTAACATGACATAATGGAGAAACAGGATTCATTTAGCCAGCACTATGTAGTGGGATAAAGGCTTGATGTTTTTTGTTGTTGTAGGCTTGATGTTGTTTGTTGTTGTAGTGCATTCATTTCATTTTGCATGCCCTAAAGGAAAAACGCAAAAACAGGATAATAAAATTTCCCACGTTGTGTCAAGAAAGATGCACACAGATCTTACTAGCCGCATCAATAATGAATGTCCTATCGTGTAAAAAAATTATAAAAAAGTGTACAAATTCCCCCTGCCGCATCAAAAAAGACGAGCAGAGGATTATATAGGAGGCGATGTCTCTTTGTATACCTTGCACGATGTCTATGGCAAAAAGCTTCACAAGCGGAGAAAGTTGTAGGGAAATAGAGTGAAAGAGGGCGTGTGTGAGTGTGTGTGTGTGTGTGTGTGTGTGTGTGTGTGTGTGTGAGAGAGAGGAAAAAAACCAGCAGTGGGAAGAGTAGCTGGTGAAGAGAAGTACGACAGGGGTTCAAGAGATTATGAACTAGCGGCACTGGAAGAGTTGCATGAACACCATTCACAACACAAATTCAAATAAATAAATAAAAATTAGAAAGAAACGTACCTTTCCCGCCGCCAGACTTCCGGCCTCCATTACCAGCGGCCTTAGCTCGCGGACCCGCCAGCCGAAGCCCATCCCTGCCAAGGCCCCCCCAAAAGCCAGCCCTGGCTGGCGAATCATCTCCGCCCGAGCTACAGGGCTCTTCCGATGCGTCCCGCTGAGTCCTGATCCTATTCAAGCCGTATGGAATATCGTTCTTGTCGACCTCCGCCATATCGCACCGAAATCCTAATGCGCCATCCACCGCACCCTAAACCCCTTACCCCTTACCCTCCACAACGTTTTCCGTCTCGGGTGCGAATAACCCTTGCACCATATCCAATTTCCTCCATCTACCTCGAGGAGAAGACGTGCCGAAGCGAAGCCGTGGAGGACGAAGAAACCGCCGTTCTTGAAATATCGCTCGCCGTTATGTTATTTGTCATCTTTGTTAGGGTTGGCGGAAGATCGAGGATTGAGTTGAAGGGCGGGAATTCAACTGGGCGAAGTTCTCCGCGGAAGGATAGAGGCGGGTATCCGACTGAGAGTTGGATTTAGGGCGGGGCGCGTGTGCGTTGCCTGTGTTAAATCCGCGGTGGTTGACACTTGTGACTTGTGAGTTTAAGGGGGTGTTTGGTATAGGATTGGATTAAATTTTAGTAGGATTTATTAAATCCTGTAAATTCGGATTTAATAAATTTTGGGCTCTTAAATTCTGAATTGTGTTTGGTATGATAATTTTTAAATCCTGTTAAATTCAGAAAGATGTTTGGCAAAAGATAACAGGATTTAAAACGGTTGGAGATTTAAAATTGAATTAACTAATTATTTTGAAATAACTAATTATTTAAATAATATTCCTACTAATTATTTATTTAATAATTTAATTGACCCAGCAACCCGAAATTGACCCGAAAGTGACACGAAAACTCGTTTTTGACCAGAAAACCTGAGATAGACCCATTTTTTACCCGAAAACTGATTTTTTACCTGAAAACTAGCAATTTTTGGTCAAAAACCGGGTCAATCGTGTCGTGTCGGGTTGACCCGGACCTGAATTGGGTCCGGGTTGACCCGGACCTGAATCGGTTAGGGTTCGGGTCTGGAAACCTGACCCTTTTTTAAAAACGGGTCGGGTTCGGGTTGACCCGAATAGTGTTGGGTCAGTTCAGGGTTCGACCCGAACCCGACCCGTTGACCGGAATTGACACCCCTAGTTCTATCGTTGTATCTGGGGATGGAATGATCACTTTGCCAAAATTAGAATATATATATATATATATGTCCTACCTAGTTTTGCATTATAATAAATTTTAAATTTGGGCTAAGTTCATGTTAGATATTAAGTTAAGTTTCATATTGAATTAGGACTACTTAATAAGCAAATAAATCATTAATCATGATCATTATTTACGCAAATATGTTCTAATTATGCAAAGAAAGATGCATTGTTGCTTTTGTTAATTATAAATGTGTGATTTGAGTGATCATACATAATTTTTCAATTTTATTGGTGTTTCTTATAAATCCATAAATATGTATTTCAATGTAAAATTTGAACGACTAGTAAATTTATTTGTATGTTATATATAAGCCAATTTAATTGAATCAAAGTTATTTAAATATAAACATTTTCAAGCTAATGAGTTGTGGGGGCACGATGTACACGTGTTGCCACTTACAACCCCTCAAAAATAAAATTTGCCCTCAAACCCTATTTTTTGCCCGCACCCCTTTGTGTGAATCGCAGCCACCCAACAGCATTTGCCCTTTCCATCGTGACGCGCACAAGCATGGATCCTTGCGGCATATACGAATCGTGATCCCCTATAACCCTACTTGCTAGTGTTCCTGAACAACCGAGCTAGCCGTCACCTTATCCTCGTTGTTCTCGTCTCTTGGATTGAATGCAAGGAAAAGTTGATAAAATTCTTTTTTTTTTTTTTCCTTTCATTTTTAATATGAGTGCGTTTAATGTGAATCTTAAAGCATAGCTTATATGTGAATGACATCAAATCATAGCTTATAGGTGAATAACTGGCATGCTTTGTTAAGTTAAGCTTGATATTATATACTTATGTAAATCATATGTTAAGCTTTATTATATGACACTTGGGAGTTTTGATGCTGTAAATTAAAATTTTATCTTCATTTGAAATTATAGGAGGGAGAGAGGGAGGGATTTTTTGGAGGCAAAAAAAAGTCAGAATAATTATAAAAAAAACACTTAAAAGTGCATTTATGGAAGATGTAGAATTTTTCAACCTCTATCTATTGAGACCAATTTATGACATCAATAATGCCCTCAAATGTCCAACGAACGGTGCACAATAGAAGGATTCAATATCAGCCGTTCATTCGGACACTCCCTATTTCCCCCTGATATCGCGGCTATTTACAAGCCGAACCACTCCAGAAAAACTATAAATATAGCCATCATTCTCCATAAGAGGGGAGCCAAGGAAGAAAGAGAAGAGAATAAGAAGAGAAGGAGGAGGAGAATTAGCTCCTCCTCGACCACCGCCGGAGTTCGTCCAGCCGCCCGAACACGCCGGGATTCTGTGTGATATTCGGGAGAACGCAGAAATTCTGCCCAACTTCCATGTGATGCTGAAATTCTTCCCAATTTACAACAGAGTTCCCTCATAACGCCGAAACTCCGCCCAAGTGAAGACGGAGTTCTCCTCTGCCACCAACAAACGTCGGACTTCTACCCGACATCAGACCTTCACTCTTCGCCAAGTTTCTACCCGACACCGGACTTCTACCAGTTATCGGACTTCGCTAGACGTCTATGCGAAGATGGATTTCTTTCCATTATTAGACTTCTACCTGACACTGTCTTTCTGATCTTCGTCGTCAGACTACAGTTCTTCCAACCTCCGTCGCCCACCGACTATGGTTCTCCTGACTCAAGTCGCCCGCCGACTACAGTCTTTCCGACTTCTGTTGCTTGCGACTACGGTCTTCCTGACCTATGTTGCCCGCCGACTACAGTTCTTCCGACCTCCGTCGCCCGCCGACTACGGTTCTCCTGACTCACGTCGCCCGCCGACTACAGTCTTTCCGACCTATGTCGCCCGCCGACTATGGCCGGTCCTCCTTACTTACGTCGCTCGCCGACTATAGTCCTTCTGACCTCCGTCACCAACTGACTGCGGTCCTCCTGACATACGTCGCCCACATACTACAAGTCTTCCGACCTCCGCCGCCCTCCGACTACGATCCTTCCGACTAAACGAACATGTCAACAATGACTCTTTGTATTAACATCATGTAATGTACTCCATAAGATGTACATCAAGCTAAAACCTTCCACCAAGGAAGGACCTCATTTGTAATCAACTACAATACTAGTGGACTCATTCAAATTGGGCTAGGCCCCGTGGTTTTTTTCCCCATTTTCAGGGGTTTTCCACGTAAAAACATTTGTGTCTCATGTGAATGCTAGACCCTCTCCCTTATCTGATTGCGTGCTGGATTTTCATACAACGCTAAGACGTTAAATATGATATTTCTCTACCGACGCGAATACTCTTGGATGCAACAACTATCAAGCATTTCAAAAAATGAAACGATTTTTTAAGTGGAAAGAAGTGTTGAGATTGATATTGATAATCTCCCTGCTAATTCTATTCTTCGACCATCAATATGGAGTTATGATAAGAATGAGAGGGATAAAATTTGTAGAGCTTATTTGTTGAATGGTCCCCATCAATTGAAAAATCATCATTTTCCCCAAACAATAATGGGAAATATTGCACGTATTTTTAACTCAAAATGGTTTAAAAATTTTTTTGATTTGATATAATATAATGTATATAAAGAGGTTGTATTTTATCATTATTGTTACTTATTTAAGCATCAAGAGCAAGTTAGTACATGTTAAGGATGTGGACACTCATTTGTTGGTGAAGGATTTAAGAACTGGAAGAGAAAATAGAAGCTTTTGGGTCATGTAGAAAAACACAACTGTACACACAACAATGTAAGATAGAAATGTGAGGCTTTAATGAAGCACGAATAACATACTATTCCTGCTTTATAACTGGGCAAGAATGAGAATAATAACAAATAATATCACATTATGTTAACTACAATTGTTGATTGTTTGATTTCTTATTCACCAATGCAATCATATTGTGGGCATGATGAATCATCTAGCTCATATAACCTTACCTCCAAAATGAGGAAGTCCCTCAAAAGGTTTCCTATGTGGAAGACCTTAAATAAAGGTGCAAATTGGATATTTTTTCTTAGAGGAGGAGAAGGGATAATGTGTATATTTTCTTCTCCAACTGAAACATTTTTACATGAAGTCTAGCATATATGTCTGGAGTTGACTCAGAGATAATCGTACATTCCCTCAAAATAAACCCAGCTTGTTAGTCGGTTATTAAAAGATAAAAGAAATTTTACTCTAGATCTCTAGTAAGCAACCGAACATAAAGTTAATAAACTCCTAGAAGCTAAATCTATATATGAGGTATACTATCCAGCATGGTTGGAAGATGTCGTTATGGTTAAAAAAGCTAGCTTAGCTTGAAGGATGTGTGTGGACTAAACGTCCTCAATAAAGTATGCCAAATGATAGTTTTTTTGCTCCCTCTTATTGACCAATTGGTCGATGCCACATTTGGGTAGTGGTGTCAAACTTTAATCCGACCCAGACCCAACCCAATTTTTTTTGGATTTGTGTCAATATGTTTGTCATACGGATTAAGTTCGAATTCAAGATTTTAACTCATTTATAAAATTGGATCGAGTTCAGGTTGACTTAAAAATTTAAAATGACATGGAGGCACCTAAAATCTACCCCTCTACATCTCAATCTCGCATTTGAACTCCCCATCCTCACTGCACCTGAACTCCACGTACCCTCCACATAGCACATGGAATATGCCCTCCACTCCTTCACATGGACTCCTCCCTCGCATTGTAGCACCAGCTTCTAGGCGTCAACGAACCCTCCCATGGACCCGCACTATTCTCTGAACTCCGCCCTCTACACATAGTGCTAATGAGGCCTCCATGCAGACTCACTCTCACATCTAGACTCCAAACTGACATACTTGAACTCGCTCTCGCATCTGCACTCCACATGCTTTATTTTTATGTTTACGGGTCAAGATGGATCAATGTGAGTAACCCGCATGGATTGGGTCTAAGTCTATATATTTGACTCATTTATAGAACCGAGTTGGGATCAAGTCAACATGTTTATACCCAGGTCAATTCTAGCTTCAATCTAAACCCAACCTGAAAACCTATTAATTTATTAATTTTGACACCACTACATCTGGGCATGCATAAAATATTGAGCTTCATGGATGTCTACTCCAGCTGCAACCAAATAAAGATGAACCCTATATATAAGGAAGCAACAACTTTCCAAACTAATAAAAAACCATACTTATATTGGGTTATGTCATTCGGACTCAAGAATACTAGAGCCATGTATCAGCACCTCATGAATAAAAATTTCAAAAACCTTATAGGGCACACTATAGAAGTATATGTAGATGATATGCATGTGAAAAGTCTTAAAAATTACAATATATCTCCGACTTGAAACAATTATTCTACTTGCATCGATCCTACAACATGCAACTTAAACATGTCAAGTGTGCTTTTGAGATTGAGGCCAATCCTCAAATGATTAAGGTATTAAGAGATATAATTCCCCCAAGAAATATTAAAGCAGTCCAACATTTAAACGAAAGAATAACATCCTTATCTTGTTTTTTGGTCTACCCAATGGAGAACTAACTGGTTTTTTCAATATACTAAGAGGTGCTCTTAACCCGGGGTTCAAATGGACAAACAAATATCTTGAAGCTTTCAAATAGCTCTGAACATATTTGGCCTCACATCCACACTACTTTCAAAATCAATATTTATATATATATATATATATATAACACAATTTTAGTCAGAGAGGTGAATAACATGCAATGTCTTGTCTATTATATCATCAAGATCTTCTCTTAGATGAAGGGTCACTTCCTATTAGCATATAAAATAACATTAGCATTAATACTTTCAGCTAGAAAATTGTGCCCATATTTTGGAGCTCATGTCGTTGGGGTATATATAAATCTTTCAATGAGAAATATTCTCTAAAAAATTGAGCCACTCAGAAGATTAATCAAGTAGTCGGTGGTACTCAGAAAATTTGACATCCATTTTTTGCCCAGACCTGATGTCAAGTCACAAGTACTTACAATTTTCCAGCATTAACATTAATACTTCACGAGCATAATGGATAACTTCTAACATGTCTACCGACATACTACATAGAGGAGCTAGCATGAATTGGACATTTGTAAGTACTTGAAATTAAATGCAACTAAGACAAGGATGTAAATGAGAGAAGAAAGGAAAAAAGAATGCACTTGATGAATCCTTTGGGTTCTTTGGAACTTACTTCAAGTTGAACAAACCAAAACCAATTCTTCGAGAGCTAGTTAGGGCACTCTCACCTCTAATTGATGACATAACCAGAGAACTAAAGCTTGCAATATTGATCATCACCACCCACAATATTTAGACTTTTATTGGAATCTTTTTCCTCCCACGGGGAAGAACATTATCATGCGTAAGAGTACCGGGTCTTGATCATTGCCGAGTATTTAAACTATTGTCAAACAATTTTTTCCTCATCAAGGGAAAATTAAAGCTAGTGTAAGAGTATCAGGTCTTGATCACAGTCGTTGTTAGTATTTAAACTCTTGTTGGGTAATTTTTCTCTTATCAAGGGAGATCTAAAGCCTGCATAAGAGTATCGGGCCTTGATCAACTTTGACTTTAGTATTTAAATACTTGTTAGACATTTTTTCCCCATCGGGGGCCATGATAATTGGAGTCTACATAAGAGTATCGAGTCTTGAACGCTGCCAAAAACCTTCAAATTTTTTGCCTGTCCATTTTTATCTTAATTTACGGGATAAACTTTAGACCGGCTTAATTAGAGAAGTGGTACTCTCTTCCTAACCCCTAAGGAAAACATAATTTAAAAGCTGAAGGAGCACACGGTACATGCTCCTGCGGGCACCATCCATTCGGTCGTTTCGGCTGCCAATACGTGTCCGGGTCCAATTTTTAGCATGGATTGTTCGATTTTGACTTTTTTGAGGTCATCAGGATTGTTTTTTCAACATTCAATACTCAATTTTAGCACTTTCAAAGCCTAAAAAAGCCTCTATAATCACTTTCTCTCAATTTAGATAGGTTTGGAGCAAAATTTTGTGCTTCTTTTTGCTCCAATATACATCCCAACATCAGCATAAACTAAAATTATGATAAATTATAGTTTACTTGGTTCACAACCCAACAAGAAAGTCCGCATTAGCGACTAGGGAGCGGTCGTGCCTCATAAATTGCCTAAATTTATAAATACCAATCAGAGCCGTTTGAAAAGTACCAATACATATTTTCGGACTCCGTATGCAATAACATCCAAAAAAAGAGGGACAATTCATACATCACCAAAAACTATATTGATCAGGCATGAATCTTAAGGCATATTAAAGATAGAAACTTACAAAATTAAATTTAAGACTATATGAACTTTGATTTCAACAAACTTATAGTCAAATCAAACTTCTCAATGAGATAAACCCAATGACACTGAAATCGTCACGATCCGAGCCCAAATGGGTCCAAATTAAGAGTTCAAAGAATATTTAGAAGGTTAAAAGCATTAACTAAATGAATATATAATATTCAAACATGACATGCTTATACATTTAGTGTACACGAATCGAGTGGCTTGATGAGATGAATCCAACGAGCCAATGATCACTTAATTTTGTCATCATTAAGGCACATAAATGAAAAAAAAAACTTTATAATCAAGGGTATCAATATGGGCCATCAAATGGAGTATCCGAACCTGCCTAGGATCTTCTACATATTTACTAGATGTGTCACTCATGAAAATCTATAAATAGACCCATAGTGCCCATATGAGTTGGACATTTGATTGGAGAATGGAGAGAGCTCAAAGGCTTCAAGAGCTCCACCCATACACCACAGCCGATGAACCTCTATCGACTATCGTCGGACTATCGCCCGACCGCCGACAGCCACTTGACCACGGACTGGCCGCTGACTAATGCAGGACTTCCGCTTGATCATTGTTGGACCATCGCCTGACAGCCGACTGCTACTGGACTTCCACCCGATTATCGACCGCCGCAAGACTTCCACTAGACCATCTTCGGACTACCGCCCGATTGTCGACTGTTGGCGAACTACTGTTCAACTCTCCAAACTATTATAATTTCACTTCCTCCAAGTCAAGGGACGGGCCAATCTTTATAGTTTACTAAAATTTAGTTAATTCTTCTCTTTTGGGCGATGCCCGTGAGTTTTGCCTATTCAGGTTTTCCACGTTAAAATTTTTCTTGTATCTTTTCATTCTCACTTTAACTACCTATTTGTGTACTTGACATACGTGCATTATTAGTTCATCAAGGACAAAAAATACATACTTTGTCATAAAAATATGTTTAGGTTGTGTCAATGAATGCCTCAATCACGTTGCACATGGTCGAAATCTAACTCTAAATTTAATAGAAAATATGCATCAAACATAATTTTGTAAATAATTAGTTTTTATTTATTAAATTTAAGTAAAATAAATACATAATAAAACCTACAACGTGGTGGCCGACAACAGTAACTAGTGGCAGATGGCGACTTGTAAGTTCGACAATAATGATGGATATCCAACCATTGTTTATCAGTAGTGCCAACAAGCGGCTAGCCATGACACTCATGACAACATATTTAGATTTTAGAGCATAAGTAGAACTTGTTCAAATTAAGCATAGGTAGAACTTGGTCAAATTAAAATAAAGTGAATTTTAAATATTTTAAAATGTATATTTATTTATTTTTAATTATAAATCAATACTTTAAAAATCTCTATATTTATATTCCAAATATTTTCTCCTTTTTCATTTCAAACCAAATAGCTATCTATTAAAACTTAAAGTTTGACTAAAATAAAATAATTTAGCAAAATTGCAGCCTTCATAACGCATAATTAAGTTTGATAGGATCAAAATATTTGATAAAAAAAATTATGTTTTTTATTTTCTTTAAATCGTACTCTCCCTTGACATTTTGTCTGAAAATTACGAATATTTTTTTAATCTGAAAATTGTCAAAAACTGCAAGATTTTATTGTTTTTCCTGGACGATTTGACATCAACGGCTGAAAAAGCTTGATGACTGACACGCTTTTGACTTGAGGTGGCTATGGAAGTCTAGCAAATAGTGAGTTGCTGAAAAATAGTAAAATACTATACCTTCACTTTAAATGTGCACGTCACTGTTCGTAAATATGTTCTCCAGACGCATACGTTTCCGAAGATAACCCATGACGCTACCTCTTTCTAATCAAAATACTCTTACCGTTAAGATTTTTTTTTCCTTTTAATTTTTTGGGACCTCCATATTCAACAATTGTCATTCTCCAAAGGGCACTTGATGGCATGATTAGTTTTTAGCTGACCTATAAGAGGCACTCATCCCAGAAATCTCATGTCCTGCACTTGATTGGGCCCACTTAAGGGCAAATTATTGCGTTCGGTGTTCGGATTTGTCTGGACACAAATAAAAACGTGTCATGTCACTCAAAAATAGCCGGGGCCCAGTGCATCCGGGTGAGGTGGCGTGTCCGGATTGGATGTCCGCATGTTAGGCGACCGGACGCAATAATTTGCCCCACTTAAGAGACGTTGTCGCTTGCTCGATAAGAATCGAGTATGGGTTGGAGGTTCCTAATAGTAATCGCCCACCAACCAAACTAAGCAATGGTGGATAGTTAAGAATTTCACGATGAGTATTTTTTATATAATATTTTTATTTGAAAAAGAAATATTAAATAAATTAATAGCAACATTTTTAATATGTTTTAAAAATTATAATGTTTTATAAATAATATAATTTTTTTTTGTAAACCCCTAACAAAATCTTAATTTGATGCTTTTTTAAATATTATTTTAATGAATTTTTAAATTAAAAATATTATACTAAAAATTTATTTTAAAATTAACAACAAAGTTGCCCCAAACGATCAAAAAAACCAAGCACCAAACGCAGTATCGCATTATCAAATTTTCTTACAATATGAAAGTTGAAAAGTGAAAACCCACGCCCGCTATCTAAAGAAGAAGAGTTTTTTTTTTGCCGGCATTCTCATCGGCAGCCGCCGGAATCATATGAGAAGAGCGCCTCCCATACGTCGGCGAAGGCCGCAACGATCGCGACGTGATGGTGCCGCGAATTCAATGATAGAAAGCACCGGAGCAGCTCCTCCAGCTCATCGGCATCGTACATCCCCTTCTCCACCACCATCTCCACCATCGACCGCCGGAAATCCCGCCGGGGATCCTTCGACCTCTTCACCACCGCCGTACTCTCTCTCATGGCCTTCCCCGCCGCTTCAACGGCGAATTCCTTGGAATCGGACGAGGAAGACATCAGCGCCGTCTCGCCTTCGTCGTCGCTTGAGAACCAGCCTCCGCGGCCCACCTTCGACTTCCGGCGAGCGGCTAACTTGGATGGAAAGAGGATACCGTCGTCGGCGAAGTGTGAGTCGATTTTGCTGCGGGGGTAGGTGCCGGCGGCGACTTCATCGTAAGCGACAACGTGCCATTTCTCTTCCTTGCGCCAGAGATAGGCAGGGGTTTCCCGTGCGAGGGAGAGGTCGTCGGCGGCGACATCAGCAGCGACGGTGTTCCGGCGAGGCACGGAGGTGCAGCGGAAGTTACAGGAGGAGAAGGAGACGACGGGGGCATTGCGGGAGCCTCGAGGCGGGATGACGGCGTCGTCATTTGAGCGGCAGGAATCGAAGAGGAGGCGGCGGAAGCGATGCATGGAGGCCGGTGCAACAAATGAGGAAGAAGTTAGTAGATGTGGAAGCGACGTGGGACTAAAGAGAGGAGTATGGGGATTCGTAAAAGCTGCCAAGTTTTCTACCCCATCGGGGCAATGGAAAGCGGTGCTGAATTTATAAGTGAATTTACTCATCTATTTTTTTCTCTTAAATTATTATTTAAGAGAATAGAATAAGAATATCAAAATTTAAATTTATTTAATGATAATTATAGTGTATATATATAACTAATCAAATAAATCATATATTATAATTATTTAAAAATAAATTTTATTATGAACGAGATATCAATTTTCTTTAATCATGATACATTTTTTTAATAAAAAAAAGTTTTATTTAATAATTATGAACTATAAATTATAAATTAAATTGTGGGAAAATATTCAATTGAGATTCAACAAAGAGTTAAATCATGATAACGCAATTAATCTTAAAATTAGTAATATTTATTTAACAATAAATAATAATATAACCATTCTTAAAAAAAATTCTAAATAGTTAAATAATAAAAAATAGAAATTCAGCATCAAAATGTTTGTATAATGAAAAAATATATTAGGAATTTAGCGTTAATGGTATGATTTTATTAAAAAATAATGATTTCAATTACATTTATTGATCATCGAATATTTTTGTATGATAATATAAATTAATTGTTGGTAAAGCCGGCGTGCGTCGGCTGGGGAGCTGTCTAGAACGCGGTTCTTATTTCCCTGTAGAGGGTGAAACGTGGAAGTTGGAAGAGCTTTTCTTCTCTCCAGCTTTCTTTGTATATGTCATTCATGTAGTATTATATATAGGGCCTGCATGTTTTTGTTCCCAAGTGTTCTCTTGTAGGGAGGCAGCTTTTTACTAATTTAATTCGATTTGTTTTATATATTCTTATTTTTGGGGAAAATATATATTCTTATTCATAAAAGAATTGCCATAACCAAAGTGATTAACATGATTTTCAGAGCTGTTTAAAATTTAGGATCTTTTTGAAGTAGTTAGATATATTTGTTGCAAAAAATAGTGTTTTAGGTTTTATTTGGAATAACTTTCTTATAATTTCTTAGTAAAAAAATTAATTAAAAAATTTTAATTAAAACTTTGATTTATAAAAGAATAAGAAAGTCGTCCCAAATAAAATTTTATATATAATTTTTTTGAAAAGTCGTAAGAAAATAATAGTCAAATAAATTTGTGGTTGCAATTTAAAAAAAAAGAACAAAAACAACGAGAAAACTATGTCAAATAGGATGAATTATTCTGTTTGGACGCTGAATGTCATTCAGAGCCCAATAAAATGCGCCACATCACCCCCTATTCGGTGTCGCAGCTTGGTACTTAGCTTAGTACTGCTCGATACCGAGCTCAATATTGCTCGATACTGGATAACAAGACTGCACCTGATTCGCCTCTAGACCTAAAGTTGTGTCCCCACATAATAATCTCTTGTAAAGTAGACTTATCTTTGACTTAATTTTTTGCTACTATAATATATAATATAGATAATTACTTTTAGGTGAAAAATTTATCTATGGAATTATTTAAATTCATTTGCTTTCATTATACAATGTTTTGCTAGATATGGCAAATGTAATATATTTATTTTTATATTGTAAAAAAGAATAAAATATTGTTTATGTAGATAATTATTTTAAGAGAAATATTGGATCAAATATCAACATAATATATAATTATATGAGCTATAATTATTTCCATGCAATAGAAATAATGTACATAAACTGCCTATCACATCATATCAAAAAGATCATATAAATTATAAAAGATAAATAAATCATATTTTATAATATATTATCAACAAGTAAATCATATAAATAAATTTAGATGATTATGCTCCCATCAATTTCAAATCTCAATTAGAAGCACATTGCACCAATTGTCCTAAATGAAGGAAAGACATTTAAATAATGACTCAACACATTAAACATCAAGGGGGGGAAATATAAAAATTAATCTAATCATATTCTTGTAATTAATTGTATTATTAAAATTCTCCTAATTGGCAATAGAGTGTAAGAGTTTTGCATGTTAGATTTGCACGAATATCAAGCATATAATAAATAAATGAAAAGAGCATAGATGATATCATCTTTTTTACAACGAAAACACAATAAGGGACAAATTTGTAAGGACCTTCTTAATTGAAATAGTTCCGTCATGTGAGCGTTAATTACAAATATTTGAATGTCTCTTAATTTAGAGATGACATTATTATAGTATGGGGAGTTCATAAAAAATATCATGGAGTTTAGATAGGGTGTCTCATTCAGATGATTGTAGATGTTGACAATTGTATGATAGTATTTAGTATGTGACAATGATCCAATGATAGTGATTGGGTGGCAGTTGTCTGATAATGGTGGTGAGGTGGATGTCTAACAACAATGGTCATATGGTAGAGGTTTATCAGTGGTAGTTCAACAATGACAAAGGTTTGACAATTATTATCGGGTTGAGCAGTCCGACAATAGTGGTCAGCTAGCAAATGTTTGATGATGGTGGTCTAGTGATAGTGGCTATGCGGTGGTCAGATTGTAGTAGTCAGATGATGGTGGTTCTCAAGTGGAGTTTCAAGATTCTTCAAGCCTATAAAATCTCTTGAATCTCAAGCTAATAGTCCTCTTTATGTAGAGAGTGTTTATCTATAGATTTTTTAGAGTAGTATGTCTCGTAAATATGAAAAAAAAAAAAAATCTTGAACACTACATCGCATGATCAATATTATCTTATTTGATCGTAGATCATTCATTCATTGTTTATGTATCTTAATATTATCGTAACTTATAAGCAATCCTGAGTTTGTTAGATTTTTCTCATTTAGACACTTGATTTGAATATAAGAATATCAAATTTGGAAATAATTTGATCTTCTAATTGATGCCATAAAATTTCTAATTAATTATGCTTCAAGATCTTGATCTAAGGTTATTTGGACTCATTGAATCAAATTATTTTTCTTTGTTGTTGAATACTTGGGATTTGTCTCACCGAGTTGATTTATTAAACTATAAGTTAACTAAAACCAAATTAAAGATCAAATTGTGCTGAATTTAATTCTAAAACTTTTTAATTTAAATATGCATCGAGACTCATATTTTTTTTGGAATTTGAGGACCATGCCCAACACTTATTAATTGGTCAAAATATTGCACAGAAGATACAATATATGATCACAAAGAGCTTACAATGGGAAAAAAAAATAGACAAAAAATTCTATGAAAGCGAATACAAGATAATGAGGCACAAAAATAACCCAAAGATTAATAGTAAAATGAGACATACAGCGAGAAATGTCATTTAAGGTGGCAAAGCTGGAGCCATCATCACTATAGTGTTGTAGTGAATAGAAACCAATTCTTCATCATCATAAGCCCTTATTATTTCACATATGTATGAATCATGATTGAAACAAGAAAAGTCATATGTAGCATAGTTAAACAATGAGACCTTTTTTGGAACCCCGCCGGGCTTAGTTGGGTTGATGGGTGAGCGTGGTTGGAAACCTCCAACCTTCAATTCATCTCTCATGCGGTATTTTTCCCTAGCTAAGTGGGGCGAAAATAAGTGCGTGACCCGGCACCTGTGGGGTTGGTTGCCGTTAGGTCCGCCGAGGGATTAGTTACTCAGCTTCTCTCGTATTTGAGGCACCACGTGTAAGCTTAATATTCTTCTCAGGCATTATTTTTAAGAGCCCAGCCCAATACTATATTGAGGTGTACGAAAGCTTCAAGCAAAACTTTGAGCAGGTCAGAGGGCCCAAAACTCGTAAAATTGGAGCTAATATTGACAAGTAAAGAATAATCTATGTCCACTATATTCTATATAGTTTATGTATAATTTGCTCGGGCCTACTATATTTCCACTATGTTTTCTGACGGTTAAAGTTTGTTAATTGAAAATCTAAAATCTACACCAAGCAATTAAGGCTTAGTTTGTGATGATTTTTTTATTATTTTCTTATAAAGTTTTTTATCAAAATATTTTTATACTAAAAAAATACTTTAAAAAATGTCAAAACTATCTTAAACGAAACCTAAGATCATCTGCATTATAAAAGTAAAAAAAAGTCGAGAATTTGATTTCAAAATTATATCAATTGCCATTGATCTATTAAGAAAATTAATTATTTAAGCGACACAAGAAAAAAAGTATTTAAAGAGTTACTACAAGTGACAAGTACCTCATAATTTATTAAATTATAACTAAAATAAAAGCTAACTAGTTTGAATCTTAAAGTATGAGTTTGAAATTTGAACAAAAATTAGAGCATGATTAATTGCTTTTGTTGTGTCCCATAACATTTGCATCAGTAGAGAGATATAAAATTTAACATATTGATATTATACGAAAATCTAATAAGCTCATAAATAAGAGAAAAGTGTGAAGAGTTGGATAAGACACCAGACATTTGATTTGAAAATTTTGAAAAAGGGGAAACAATGGAGTATGGTTCAATACTCCAATTAAAATGATTCAACTGGTATTTGTCATCAGTTACAAATGATGTATTTTACCTAGAGAAAGTAAGCATACAATGCATAGAATATATTACTTAGTTGAATTAAGTTGGAATAGTATGTTGTCATAAGAGCGGTCTTTAATAGATTGTTTGTTAGTTCGTACTCTTTTGAGAATAGGAGATGAGAGACGAAGCAGTTCAATGTAAATCTTGATGCTAGTGTCAGGAGTTAAAGTTGATGTCATTGATGTACAACAATTTTATAAGTGATGATCTGTGTTGGCATTGTTAGTGATGTTATGTCATGATATTAGTAGACATCATTGTAGACAAGCGAATCCAATCAAAGGAATAAATGTATGAGGACCATAGTTGGATGAAAGTGATTGAAGGATTGTATTTTGGTAATAGTGGTAGAATGATCATAATCAAACAAAGGAGGTTAGAAGATCTTAGTCAGATGATGGAGGTTGGAAGACCATAGTCATGTGGCGACCATACCCTACAACATTGGCCATATGACAATAGTCGAATGATACTGGCCGAATGACTATAGATGGGCCACACTGGTTGGAAAATTGTAGGTAGGTGATTGTGGTATGAGAATCATAGGAGGGTAACATACGTCGAAAGGTGGTTCATCGATAACAATTGGGTGGTGTTTTGTTGGTATTGGTTGGACGATGTTCTGATGGTCGCAATCGAGCAATGATTCGATGTCGATTATAGAATGGTTTTTCAAGGGTGAAGGTTTGACGATATTTTGACAGTGGCGGTGAAGCGATTGTCTAATGAAGGCGGTAGGGTGGCGGCTAGATGAGATTGGTCGAGTGGTGATGGTAGGATGTGGCCTGACAGTCGTGCTCGAGTTGAACTTTGAGATTCTTAGAGCCATCGAGCTCTCATGAATCTCAAGCCAAAATCAAATCTAGAGCTCCTCTTTTATCTAAAGAGTGGGGAGTCGGGAGCTTATCTATAAATATACGAAGTTGTTTGTCATGTAAATATAAATAAAATTCAAAATAGTTTGACTCCCTTCATTGGGGTAGAATGGTAGATCTATAGTTACCTAAGGGCGGGCCACCCTCAAAATTTGAATATATTAATTATAGTAATAATATTTTAGGTATATATCTCCAAACAGTGATCTTATTTTCTCAAAATAAGAAAAAAAATTGTTTGCTAATCTTCAAATCTACGATATTATTTTCAGCATATTATATTTTCCCGACTTGCAACCCTTGTTTGTCAAAATAAGAAAAAAAACTTAAAAGCAACAAAAAGATTAAAAGCTCAAAGATTATATTTCCCCAACTGATAACCCTAGTATATTAAACTCTCTCTCTATTATCATGATAATTTCATCACGCAAAAAGATTAAAAGCTCAAATTTTCATTAGCACCTCTTGACAAAAAAATTCCCCTTAATTATCAACTTTGTGTAAAGTTTTAACTTCAAATATATTTATTATATTTATGTCACAATCAACAAAATCTTACGTCATTGCTCAGCTAATGATGTATCAGTTGCGTATGGAGTTGCATTAATACTTTTTTTCTTAGCGTCGGAGAGAGTCTCTCTTGAGAGATTATTAGCTGCGGAGTGCGGACGGGAGAACCGTCCGCACAAATTTTATTCTGCGCTAGGTATCGGCACTCGGTACCGTTTGGTATCGATGGGTTTCGCTAGGTATTCATATTTGTGCGGACGGTGCACACTCCGCACCTAATAATTTTCCTCTCTCAGTGGGCAAATTATTGCATTCGGTCACCGGACTCGGAGAATAGGTTCGGACATCCAATAAAATTTTGCTACGTCACCTGCGCTTTTGACTTGCGCTTTAGTTGCGTTTTACCTACGCTTTTTTGACTGCACTTTGACCTGCGCTTTACTTGCGTTTTACCTACGCTTTACCTGCACTTTACCTGCGCTTTACCTGCGCTTAATTTAAAATAATATAATATTTTATTAATATCCAGACCTATCTCTGCGTCCGGTGACCGGATGCAATAATTTGCCCTCCCAGTGAGAGCTTAAGCAATAGTGCCAAAAGAGTGAGTTAAAAGATCTTAATTATTTATAACTTTAAAGCTTAACCCATTATTAGGGATTAATTAATAGCGTTTACTAATTTTCAACCATTAAATACATAATTATACCGAGAGAGAGAGAGAGAGAGATGTACTAATAAACTATTAGATACTGATACTCTGAAAATCAATTTTTTTTTAATACTAAAAGCTCATTTAACCCTATGACAAGATACACTTTTTGGGACGTTTGGAGCCCATATATTTTCAAATATGATCGGCTATTTCTAATTGGAGTTATTAAAAAAGTTATTGTCTTCACAATAATTTTGTAATAAGTACTTTTACAAAAGTTACGATCACTCTTAAGGAATCCTAAGTTTTTATGTTTTTGTTTTAATAACTCATTTTTCAATCATAATATTTTTTAAAAAATTTCTTAAAAATAAAATAAAAACTAATGAAAAGGCTGTTTTTCAAATACATATTATTTTTTATTAATGATACATCATCAAAAATTTATCTTGATCGGCACAAATCTCGAAACAAAATTAAGTTGGAAGCTTCCGAAATTAAATATGGACAATTCAAACTCCGATTTCAGCAAACTTATATTCAAACTGAACGTCTCAAAAAGATGAACCCAATGACACCAAAATCAGTCAAATCAAACTCCAAATGAGCCCAAATCAAGGGTCCATATCATATTTGAAGGGTACAACTTATAATTTGGAATATTAAACAAATTCCAAACGTGACATGCTTATAATCAAATCGAAAGGCTCGACGAGACAAATCCAACGAGATCAAGATCACCAAATTTTGATATCATGAAGACATTCAAATGATCAATAAATGATTCATGATCCAAGGGATCAATATTAGTCATTCATTCAAATCACTCACATCTTGACCTTGATCCTCCTCATATTTATAAGTCATCCATTCTCAAAAAAGTTTTAGGAGAAGAGAATGGAGGAATTTAGGAGAAGAGTTGCTGCCGACCACCGCTGGACTTCTGTTAGTTTGTCAACCACTGTTGGACTTCCGCCCATTCTTCGACCACCACCAGACTTCCACCCATTCGTTGACCACCGTCGGAGTTCTTCCAACGTAACCATCGTCGGACTTCCACCCGTTCGTCGACCATTGTCGGACATCCGTCTGTTCGTTGATCATCGCTAGACATCTGCCTGTTCGTCGATCACCACCGAATATCTTCCAGACCATCGCCGGACTTCCGCTTGTTCGTTGACCATCGTCAGAGTTCTTCCTGATCACCATTAGACTTCCGCTTGTTCGTCGACCACTGCAAAACTTCCGCTCGTTCGTCAACCACTGTAGAAGTTCTTCCCCGGCTATTGTCGGACTTTCGCCTGTGTGAGAGCTCGTTCCTTTGATTTGCCTTCCAAGATCAGATTTTCCTCCCAGGATCGTCCGGGACGATATTGAGATCGTCCAGGACGATCAGTGCAGTGAATACAGCTGATTTTCTGGAGTAGGATCGTCCGGGCCGATTTCGGGTCGTTGCACATTGCTACTGTTATAGATACTGTATGGATATGGATACTGTGATTGATTCATTGATGTTATGATATGGATACTATGGATTCATTGATATTGATTGATACTATTGCTTCTACACTGTATTGAACTGCTGCATTGAATTTATTGCTAGTATAGACTGGGCTTTATTGTATTGATTTGATGATTTCATACCGATCGACCAGATAGTATTATTTTGATTGATACGATTGATTTGACTGATCGACTGATTTCCTACTGTTTATTGATTCTTCTACCGCTGCATTGACTACTGATTTGATTTTCGTATCTGCATAGATTC
>NW_021318534.1:266943-335603 GCF_001605985.2 Dendrobium catenatum
CCCTCATTCTTCACAAGAGAGGATCCAAGCAAGAGAGAGAAGAAGAGAAGAGAGGGAAGAAGAGAAGGAAGGAGCTCCTCCTCGACAGCCGCCGGACCACAGCAGAACCTCGCCGGACCGCCGCAGGAACACCGCCGGACCACCGCAGGAACACCGTCGGATCACCGTCGAACCACCGCAGGAACCTCACCGGACCACCACAGAACCTCGTCGGACCACCGGAGAACCTCGCCTGACCACCACCTCAAGGCCCGACACTTAGTCACTACGTTCTGCCCAAGGCCCTGCGCTGAGTCCCTACGTCCTGCCGAAGTCCCGACGTCCTGTTCAAGGCCCGACGTTCAGTCCTTACGTCCTGCCGAAGTCCCGACGTCCTTCTCAAGGCCTGACGTTCAGTCCTTACGTCCTGCCGAAGACCCGACGTCCTGCTCAAGGCCCAACGCTTAGTCCCTACGTCCTGCCAAAGTCCCGACGTCCTGCTCAAGGCCCGACGTCCAGTCCTTACGTCCTGCCAAAGACCCGACGTTTTACTTAAGTAACTGATTGTAATCTGATCACCTTTTGAGGTGATTCAGTCCTTTGTAACCGACTCAAAGTCTAGTGGAATCATTTTCAACTGGGCTAGGCCCCGTGGTTTTTTCCCCCTTTAAGTGTTTTCCACGTAAAAAATCTTGTGTTCTCTGTGTGTGCTAGTTATACGTGCAACGCTAAGATGCAAAATTAAATCTCTATCGCCGCGTATTTTCTAGCCCGCAACAATAATTAATTATAGAATCATTTAAACTTTGATAATCTCAACGAGAAGAATCCAACTATATCAAAGGTGATCTGGATCCCAATCCAAATAAGTCTAAATCAAACACATAAACCATAATTAAAATCTTCAATTTATTAATTGAATGACTAAATAGTCCCCAAATCTATTCATCTAATGAGCCAAAGATCAATCAATTTCAAGTTCATTAAGACACTTAAACGACAAATAAGCGATCTATGATCAAAGAATTAAGTATGTATTTATACATGAGTTGTTATTTGTAATCAAACATGAGGCTGTTTGACCAAGTAATTTTCTATTTTAGTTGGATTACCTTAATTTATCTTTTTTTTCTATACATGGATGTTCTTAATAGACATTTGCAAGAGGATGTATCTTGCTGTATACTTTTTGCTAAGGATAATCTTCTTATTGATCATAATACTAAACAAGGAGTTCATGAAAGAGTTGCTCAGGTGGATAATAACTGTACATTTACATATAGAATACGAAACGGGTAAATAGGTGAAATGGTTTGAGTAGCATCAACGGTAGATAAGATTATAGGGTGTTGCCTTAAATGGTTAATTTGGTCACATAAAATGTCGGTCTTCCAATAGCCCAGTTAGGAGAGTAGACATGTGTTAGATTCGACTTAGGTTAATAACGGTACATGTAGACCTAAAAAGAATTAGTTAGAAAGTATTAAAAAATACATTTTTATTAGATTATAAGATTAGTTTTTAGCATTTGTAAGATTTCATTCTAACATCAATTTTGGTAAATGCCTACTTTTTTATTTTACTGAGACACATTAGAGTTAGACTTCGTTTTGGATGATTTTTTTATTGTTTTTTAAAACATTTTTTTAATACAAAAGTTTCTTAAACAAAAAATATTTGTACTAAAAAGCTCCTTTAAAAAACAGTAAAACAACTGTCCCGAACAAAGCCATAATCAGGTCTTGCATGTGAGTACCACAAATGTAATAGATTAAACAAATATTTAAAGTAAGATTTTATGTACTAAATCCAAACCAGCACAAGAAGCTCACGCATTCAAAACATTTTTATATTCCAATCAATCTAAATTGCACATAATGATCCAAATTTATAAATGCCAATGCAAAAAATAATTAAATGTAAAATTTTATTAGGAGCAACAATCCACTTATTTAATGGCTAAACTTCAAATATTTGATTGGATAAGATCCCGATTTTAATGCAATCTGATTAAACCTTAGGTTTCGTTTTGGACGGCTTTTTCATTTCTTTATAAAACGGAGTTTTAGTATAAAAATAAAAATGTTTGTACTAAAACTCTGTTTTAGAAAGCAATAAAAAAGCCGTCCCAAACGAATCCTAAGTTTGGGCCACTTAAATGCTACCACGAAACACAAATTTTGACTCAATTATTGAATTGAAAATTTTTCAAAAAGAATTTCGCAATATTCCAAAGTCAAATTTCAACAAATTTAAATTTGAAATGAATCTTTTGATGAGATGAGTGCAACCATGCCAGAAGTTCTTTGATCTTCGATCAAAAGAACTTAAATTAAACACTTGAAGAATGATTTAAAATTTCGTGCCACTTTTATACGAATTAAATGATCTCTGCATGTTTGTAGTCAAAAGGAGAGTTCAGATGAGAGGAATCTGATAAACTTAAGATTACTAAATTCTTAAAGAACTTAAATGCCTAAGGAATGATTTATAATTGAGTGAATCAATGCGAATGAGAATGATTGATATTACTCAGCTCATCTTGATCTGTTGGTTTGGAGCTTTGGCTACCAACTAAGAGATCTTAGATTTGAAGCTTACATATGTGATATATGTATGAGATTCAGAGATTGACTTTTTATTGACCTAAATGTACGTAGAAAAATTATGCTATTCGGTAACCAGATGACATATGAAGACGAATCAGAGCACGGCACGTCACTTTTTTTTTGTGTACCGGTATTATGTACCGGGTGATGTGGCGCGTTCTGATTTATCTCCGGAAGTCCGATGACCACACGTAATAATTTCTCCTAAATGTCCCAAAAAAATATGGTACTAACACGCCAACCTAAGCACATTATAAATGAACAAATTATAAATTTTTTCATTTTTGAATGAAGTATCTTTCAATTATAATTATCAAGTTAAAAAAAAAAATTATCTCATAAAATTATTTATTAAATTTAATAAAAATAAGAATTTCGTAACCATGCATGTGGACTTTCAGTACCTTCCAAACTAAAAAAACCAAGACCTTACAAAATTCTATTAAAAAAATAAAAAACTCATCCACGTTTCTATAAATCTTGCCGACTTGTCGGTAAAATATTAGCATTGAATCTTCCTTCTTCTTTCTGCTCCAGTCCTTTATTTGTAGCCATCACACTCCCCGTCCCTACTCTCACAGAAATCAATGGACAACACGAAGACACCGACGGAAAAAATCTCCGGCGATCCTCCGACGAAGAAACCGGCGAGGAACAGATATGCCTTCGCCTGCGCCATCCTCGCCTCCATGACCTCCGTCCTCCTCGGCTACGGTATGTCTTCTCATCCTCTACGGGGTTCGGTTTTCTTTTACACTGATCATGCTTATTATTTATCATTATTTTTTCAAACAAAATTCTATAAAGAGTTTTATGAGTCGTAATTTTTTTTTGTTCTTTATTTTTTTAAATAAATCATGAGAAAAATTAGAAAAATGTAATTTTTGTTTGATAGAGAAATCATTCTGCTTTAATTATATAATTTAATTTTAAATAATTCATTTACTCAATAAAATTAAATCTATATAAAAATGTATATTTAATTTGATCCATTGTTTTAATGTTATTTTATTCCTTTCTAATCCAAACTCCTTGAAGACCTTACTCCTTCACTTCTACTGACTGCACTTAGATGTCGCCGTCATGAGCGGCGCTTCCATCTTCATCAAAGACGACCTCCATATAAGCGACACCAAGCTCGAAATTATCGCCGGCATCATAAACATCTACTCTCTTATCGGTTCCATCGCCGCCGGCCGCACCTCGGACTGGATCGGCCGACGCTACACCATGGTCTTAGCCGCGGCAATCTTCTTCGTCGGCGCCATCGTAATGGGCCTTGCCACCAACTACGCGTTCCTCATGTCTGGCCGCTTCATCGCCGGTATCGGCGTCGGCTACGCGCTCATGATCGCCCCCGTCTACACCGCCGAAGTCGCCCCCGCCTCCGCCCGCGGCTTCCTCACCTCCTTCCCCGAAGTCTTCATTAACGGCGGCGTCCTCCTCGGCTACATCTCCAACTTCGCCTTCGCCGGCCTCCCCAACCACATCAACTGGCGCGTTATGTTTCTCGTCGGCGCCGTCCCACCAGTCTTCCTCGCCGCCGGCGTACTCATTTTGATGCCGGAGTCGCCGCGGTGGCTGGTGATGCAGGGTCGCCACGCCGAGGCCGCCGCCATTCTTTCGAAGATCTCAGATTCCCCGGAAGAAGCCGAGATCCGGCTCGAAGAGATAAAGTCAGCGGCGGGGAATGAGGAGAGAACACACGGGGAAGGCGTATGGAAAGATCTTCTTCTCCGGCCGACTCCAGTGGTCCGCCGCGTGCTCGTTGCGGCCATCGGGCTACAATTCTTCCAGCAAGCCTCCGGCATCGACTCGGTTGTTCTCTACAGCCCGAGAATATTCGAGAAGGCTGGAATCAAAAGCAAGAATCAGAAGCTGGGAGCAACGGTAGCCGTCGGATTCACTAAAACCAGCTTTATACTGATCGCCACTTTCTTTCTGGACAGAGTAGGGCGGCGGCCTCTGCTTTTAGGCAGCGCCGGTGGGATGATAATCTCACTACTGACGCTGGCTTCAGCGTTGCTTGTAATCGACCGGCGGGCGGAAGGCGAGGCGTCGAAGGCGGCGGTTGGGGTGAGCATAGCGACAGTTTTGTCATTTGTTGGGTCGTTTTCTATAGGACTGGGGCCGATAGCGTGGGTTTACAGTTCGGAGATATTTCCGTTGAGGCTGAGGGCGCAGGGAGCGAGTATGGGGACGGCGACAAATAGGGTGATGAGTGGAGTGGTGACGATGACGTTTATTTCCTTGTATAAGGCGATAAGTATCGCAGGGAGTTTTTATTTGTATGCGGGAATAGCGCTGTGCGGGTGGGTGTTTTTCTATGTGTTTTTGCCGGAGACGAGAGGGAGGAGTTTGGAGGATATGGAAGAGGTGTTTGGCGGTAAGGGGAAGGAGATGAAGGAGGAGGAGGTCGCCGGAGGTGTTGCTGGCGGCGAGGATAGGCATAAGAACGTTTGATCAATAAATGTTTGCGAAGCTTATATAAATAGGCGTTTAGGACGATTGAAGTGATGCAATTTTTATATACCGACGGCAATAATTATCTTCTGTCAGCTTCGCTTATGGTTTTGGCGGTCATATGGACGTAGAGCTACCTTCGGCCCCCAATAATATATCGTCACGTGCTCTTACTCTCTACCGCGCAGCCCGACGACTTGACCCGGACCGGAACCCAGGAATGTTATGTTCGTGTATTGCGAGGTATTACTCGGCATTGCTCATTATTGCTAGGTATTGCATGTAATAATGAGAAATACCGCAATGTGAAGACCAATACCGAGCAAATACCGAGTTGTATCAATTTTTCTAGAAAAATTTGGTACAACTCGGTATTACTCGGTATTTGCTCGGTATTGCTCGTTATTTGCTCGGTATTGGTTATTGCCAAGCAAAATCGATCAATACCTAGCAATACCGAGTAATACCGAGCAATACCTAGCAAAATCGAGAAATACCGAGCCATCCTGGGTCCGTTCCGGGTCGGGTTGTCGGGGTGCGCGGTAAATAGTGAGAACGCGTGGCGCGATTCTACTGGCGGCCGAACGTAGAGCTACGTCCTGTGACCGGACCAAATAAAAGTACTTAGTGATTTTCTTCACCAGTATTTATTTAGAACTTAACAAATTAATTTAAACTTAGATTTAGCTTGAGTTCAAGAGAAATTTTGAGGAAAGTAATTACTTGTTATTTATTTCTCATTTTGGTTGATACAAATTCAGTGATATATGTTGAATCTTGATTTGTCCGATGGATGATGTTAGACCATACTTTATTAATATATTTTTGAGCTAAGGACTTATGTGTAAGAATGATGAAGTAAGTCATCAAGAAAGAGGATGAATTTGAACTAAATCTTTATCATTCTAACCAGAAGTACAAGAATGAGAGGGGGGCCACAGCTCTATCTTGTTGAGCTTAAGCTAAACTAGGAAAAACAACATTTCTCAATCTCTCTCTATTTTTTCCATGGTGTCGTGATTTCTTGTTATTGTGGGATTGATGTATTTTTCTTCTTTTTTCTTTTTCATTATGTATTGCCCCTCTAATTTATTTTGTTTTAAGAGTTACGGTAGATTTTGTATGGGTACATTAGTTGTACTGTCAGTTTTTTATGTAGCTCGGCCAACTGTGCTGAGTGGTACTGTGGCAATCTTGTGGGAGATGATGTGGGCAAGATGCACTTGTGGGCGTCTTCAGATTGAGTCGATGTGAGGTAGGAAGCCAATTTGAAGCCACCCGCTAGAGTGAGATGGGGCGAGAGATTATTTGACGTTGATCTTTGAGCTCACTAACGATCTGATCATGAGAGAAGCCTTTTGGATGAGATGTGTATCTTTAGCTTCATTTTCGATAGGTCTGACATAAATGAGTTGACTTTGACAGAGATGAATAAGGATTTGTCCAACTGAGCGAGAAATTTTTTAGGCCGACCACATTGGGGATGACGATTGCTTGGAGAAAGTGGTCGGAGGAGGTCCATCGTGCTCCAATGATAAGCTCTTGAGCGAATCCTTTAGAACAAGCTGTCCTGAAAGATGAGAGAATCCTCCTTCCACGTGACTCGAATATAACATGTTAGATACCTGCGAGAAAATACTTGCACAAGCAGTCATAAGTGTATAATATCATCATAAGCATGAAAATTTTTCAGGAAAAAAATTGTTTAAATTCTATATATATAACATATTTTTATCTAATTCAAATAATGTTAAATAATGGTTTTTAAGTAAAGAAAGAAAAAAAATTGCGTAATACAATTCTGAGAATTAAAATCTGGTTCTACGACAACCCGAGAATGAGGTTCATGATTCTACTGAAACCAGTTTACAAAGTTTTGATTTCAATTGAAACCGGATAATTAAGTTTCGGTTTCAATTGATATCATACAATTAAGCTATGATTTTGTGATAATTAATCCCAATTTTATGACCATTTGAATATAGCTTTCTATTCTCCGTAATTGCAACTTTTTTAATTTTTTTTCGTGATCATGCTCCTTAAGCTAATTTATAAATTGGTCTTTCGTGTGCTGGTTTGGATTTAGTACATAAAAATTAACTTTAAATATTTTTTTAATCTATTACTTTTGGGTTCTTCAACATGCAAGTATTGATTAAGACTTCGTTTGAAACATTTTTTTTACTGTTTTTCAAATCAACTTTCTAATGCACATATTTTTTGTTCAAGAAATTTTTGTTCGAAAAAACCGTTTAAAAAAAATAATAAGAAAATTGTCCAGTCTCAAACAAAGTCTTAACTCTAATATCAAAATGTAAGCATTTACTAAAATTGAAGTTACAATGAAATCTTACAAAAGCAAAAACTAATCGTCCAAATAACATTGACTTCCATTTAAGAATTCTCTTTCTTGAGTTTATCCTAAGCAGTTAACCGTTTATTCCATACTATTCTTGTTAACAAGTGGATGTAGGAAGAAATAGAAATTTGACGTTCGGCTTTTAGGACCTAAAATGATCGACGTTAAGAAGATAAATGATTATTTCATACACGTCCATGCAGCCAATGAAGCGGAGCACTTTCTGTTGTGCATACTATTTTTTTTTTTTGGGAAAACCCGGGGCGCTAAGCCCATGTATTAAAAATCAAAATTCAAATACAAGTAACCTGAAGGAAGAAAACATATCAAATAAAACAAAATTACACAGAAACTTTCAGAGGAAAAAGGCGTAGGCTAAAAGCAATTCATAGGACTCAGAATTGGCCTGAACCCAGAAAAACATCATAAAGATAAGATACGGTCAGAAGAAGTCGCTGCGGAGGAAGCTGGTTGCCAAAACAGAGTTGCTTCACGGATAGTGGAGTTGATCGTGGTAAAGGCCATCACAGGCCGCCAGGCAGCGACATTAAACCCATGATAACGTGCCAGGTTGCTATTCCAGCCGTCCCATGGCTCGATGGGATAGGAACAGTGATGCAGGTGCTATCCCTTTTGGTGATCCGGCGGACCAGCTTATACCCACTTCCTGCGCCACTCCTTCTTATTCCCTGCTTAAAGCTGTTTTTCTGTTATTTTTAGTGCAAGCACTTTAGTCTCTGTTTTATTTCTGCTTTCCCAAACTTAGTCTTTTTCTTCTATATGTTCACTGGATGTAATGAAGCTCAGTAGACTTGATATCAAACAAATTTCCGGTTACTGTTACATTGGAGCTCAGCTCTTGTTCTTGGCTCCCGTTTTCTCATAGCTGCTGCACCATAAGTTTTGGTATCAGAGCTAGGCTATTCAAGCGAATGGCGGAAGGCAGCAGCCACCCCCGACCCGACGGTGATCGGAGTCTTGAAGCCCTTTGGGAAACTCACCGACAAACGTCGAAGCAGCTTGAGGAGCTGATGACTACCTTTGGCCGATTCGCAGAAGAGATGCGGAACGAGCTTCGTCAAATAAGGGTAGCTACTAATCCAGGAGCTAGGCCATTCGTTCCGGCAGCCATACCGGAACAGAGACCACCCGTGAGACAAGGCGTAATGCATAGACGAGCCCCTGTCACGATTCCGGAATATTCGGGGTCTGATGAGGAAGAGGTACCCAGGCAGGAACACTCCGATTCTGAAGGAGAAATTTTCTTCCCACAACAAACCAGAGGACGACGGCACCATATGCAGCGAACTGAATCCGAGGGATTCCGTATAAAATTAGATATACCCTTTTTCGATGGCAGGCTACATGTCGAGGATTATCTTGATTGGGAAAGCGCTGTAGAAAATTTCTTTGATTATATGGAAGTCCATCCGGAGAAGCAGGTTAAGTATGTGGCGTGCCGACTCAAAGGAGGAGCTACTGCGTGGTGGTCGCAGCTAGAACATCCAACTAAAATAGAAAATTTCTTGGACAAACAACGTTCTTATGTTTGATTACAAATAACAACTCATGTGTACGTAAGTAATTCTTTGATCGTAGATCGTTTATTCGTCATTTAAGTGCATTAATGAATTTGAAATTGAATGATCTTTGGCTCATTAGATTAATAAATTTGGAGACCATTAGTCATTCAATTAATATGTTGTTTAATCTAGACTTATTTGGACTAGAATCCAGATCGTCTTTGATGTAGTTGGATTCTTCTTATTGAGATGATTAATTAAGCTATAAATTTATTGAATTCATAATTAAATGACTATGTAATTAATTATAGTACTTTTTAATAAATAATACATTGAGATTTGTGCCAATGGAATGAATTTTTTTTGAAAACTCAGAAGAATAAATCACTTGATATTTTTCAGATATGATATCTAAATCCCACTGCATAAGATTATATTAAGGCTTCGTTTGGGACGGTTTTCTTCCTGCTTCTTAAAACGGTTTTGTAGTACAAAAAGTCTAATTTTTATACTAGAAAGCCGCTTTAAGAAGCATGAAAAAAGACGTCCCAAACGAAGCCTAAGGCTTCATTGGGACAGCTTTTTTAATATTTTATAAAGTTGTTTTTTAGTTCAAAAATTTTTTGAAAGTAAATAAAAAAGATGATAGAAAGTTGTTCCAAATGGAGCCTAAGTTAAATTACTGATAAATTTGCTTATTGGCCTTACGTGTCACAAGTGACACACAGTTAGCCACATGAGCCACTTCAGAAGCTTTGGAAACAAAAGTGAGGCCAAATCTGAACCGTTAGTTACTAATACAATTATGGTGGCCCAAAACAATAACCGCACTCACTAAACAACAAAAGCATGTGGCCTCTTCTGTGGCTCTCCTCACTGCCTGCCCCTCCAACCGGGACCGGTCGGGGAGGCCACACACCATCTCTTGGACCGGAGCAATTATTACATATGGTGTCTGAATACGTTCAGAGACCAATAATCACGTGCCACGTCACCTAAAACTCGATATTTTGGACTCGATATTGTTCGGTATACATTCACCGGATGTAATAATTTCTCCATGGACCGATATCCACTTCCCCTCGAAGGAACCACAGCCAAGTTTATTTCTTTATTCTCATTCAACAACTAGTTTTTTTGTTATATATATATTGATACATCATCACAAAATTAGCTTGATCAGGCACGAATCTCGAGGCAAAAACTAGTTGGAGACTTCAAAAATTAAATCCGAGAGCATCCGAACTCCGATTTCAACGATCTTACAGTCAAACTGAGTGTCTCGGAAATACGAACCCAACAACACCAAGATCGACCCAATCCGAGCCCAAATAAGTCCGAATCAAGAGTTCAAAGCGCTGTTGGAAGGTTCAAACCGCAATTTGAGTTACCAAACGGTCTCCGATTTTGACGATCTTATACTCGAATCGAACGGCTCGACGAGTTATTAAATCTCTTATAAGTGATAATTTATTTATTTAAAAATGTAATTATAGGTAAATATATAAAAAATTATAAGCAATAATTATTTCTTGTCTTTACGATGTTTTTCATGTAAAGAAATATTTTACCATTTCAAATATTAACAATTAAAATTATTTTATTATCATTAACCTACAAAATAAAGTGTAAATGAATTGATTTTTGCTTAATCGAGCCGAGTAAGTATAATTAATATTGAGCATGAAGTCGAGCTCATTTGCTAAGTCCAAGCTCAGCTCCGAGTGAAAAATAAGGCTCCGGCTTGGCTTGAATTAGGGGTGTCAATTCAGGCCAACGGGTCGGGTTCGGGTCAAACCCGGAACTGACCCGGCACTGTTCGGGGCAACCCGAACCCGACTTGTTTTTAAAACGAGTCAGGTTTTCGGACCCGAAACTGACTCGATTCGGGTCCTGGTCAACCCGACCCGACATGAATGACCCGAAGTTGACCTAAAATTGCTAGTTTTCGGGTCAAAATCGGGTGAATATGCAATTTTAGGGTCAAAATCGGGTCAAAAACTGGTCAATCTCGAGTTTTCAAGTTAAATAGAAGTTTTCGTGTCAATTTTGGGTCATTTTCGGATTGCTGGGTCAACCCGAACCTGACTTGATTTTTAAAACATGTTGATTTGTTGAACTCGAACCCCCAAAAGAAAGAGTTGGGATTTCCGGTGATGGCGGTGGATGAGGGAGGTAGAGAGGAGGCTGAATCTTGATCCCCCATTAAGTGGCTCTGATACCATGAGAGCAATTCAAGATTGCCGAGAGGAGAAAACACAGGCAGGTGAAGAAGAGGAAAAAGGAAAATTGTATTATTAAGTAAAAGTGTGTACAGGGTCCTTTAAATAAGAGAAAACAGGTAAAGACAGTAATTATTGTTGGTACAGGATAAAGTAAGATTATGCTGAGCTGACACCTAATACAACAAAAATTCAGTGTAATAACCAAAACGTGGTAGAAGGCACGGAAATTGTGATTCCAGCTGCAGGTTTGATAAACAAAAACAGATGCAAGAGGCAAAAAAGACTTCCCAGACATCCCAGTGACGCAGCCGCTGATTCCAGGAAAGCCAATAGTAGAGTAAACGATCGGAATTTGCCACAGACGTGCATCCATGTTTCAGAGAAAACTGCTCCCATGCATAATGTATGGACTCAGAAAATAGAAATCATAAATGGCATCAAAATATACTCGGAACCCTGGTTGCCCGAAGACCGTCCATGGGGCCTGCTGTGGGAGCTTCATCATTGTCCAGACACAGCAAAAATAGCAGGCAATAATCGAAGGGACAACGGGACCCGAATTGCAAAGAAGCAGCCTTACAATTTTTCCAGCAATAGTAAAGAGTTTTTCCATTTCAACACCTTCTCAAACAAAGTTCTTTTAATGCTTAAAAGCACAGTAGTAAAAGCATTGGAATTTACCACCAAACCTCCTATTGTTTCTCTCTCTCCAGATATTAATTATATATGATACAGCCCATCACCAACTTATAGAGAAATTCAACTCCTCCGGCTTTCTAAAGAATTCTCCATTCAACCAATCAGATAACTGCATAATCGTGGGTCTTATAAGAAAGCACTGAGTCCCAGGGATTATGGCTTGCAATACTGAGAAAGAATAAGAACATTCAAAGAACAAATGAGAGACATATTCAGCATCGGAGTGACAAAGACTGCACTTAATCGGAACAAGAATCTGTCTAATGCGAAGCACATCAGCGGTTTTTAATCCCCCTTTAAAATAAGCCAAACAAAAACTGAATGCTTGAGAATACACCTTTTATGCCATACAAATTCGAGGAAAAGATTAGAGGCTCAAATATAATTGAATAGATTTGCCAATCGTCCTATGCGATGGCGACAGAATGGACGGTTTACTTTTCAACGTTACAATTATTAGTGTAATTAATTATTAATTACGATCTGATTAGAATGGTCCACATGTTTACCCAAACTTACGTTGCAGCGCCAAATTGGACTAAAAACTATATTTAACATTACAACAACAAAAAAAAAAAACAAAAGTTAAAAATATTTTAGTCATAATTTTATTCATTTTCTTATTTTCTTTTCATATAGGAAATCTTTTTTGTTCAATAAAAAAACAAAAGAGAAATGTGAAGGGACTGTTTTCTTGCTACTTATTAAAATAATTTTTTAGTACAAAATTTTTGGGACGGCTATCTTACCGCTGCATAAAGTAAATTTTTAATACAAAAATTTTAATTTTTGTACTAAAAAAATTGATTTAAGAAGAGGTAATAAAGCAGTCTCAAACAAAGCCTAATTGTCTGTTTGGGATAGCTTTTTAACTATTTTGTTTTTCACCGCAATAGCCATAATTACATTTGGCTACCGGTTTACAACAAACTTTACGGTGAAAAGTTGATTTTTTTAAAATTAAAATAACAAAGTTATTTTATCTACAACAACTTTATAAAATACTGCAACGGTCCCAAAAGGATTGTATGAAAATTTTGGTTTTATTCAAGCTCTCTTATTTATCTATTTATTTGTTGAACATTTGTGCATAGCTATGACGCAAAATATATCTCTTTACTGTTTTTGTTTTTTTTTTTTTGTAACAAGGAAGCACTGTCCTTATGCCAGCGAAAACCCAGTCGACCTAGCATGCAACCCACACCAATTTACACGAGCCAACACTTAAGGCTTTCACTGCTTGCCAAAGGATTCGAACCAGGGACCTAGGCTTTGCCCAGCCGGCTCTTCACCACCCGAACAAGCAGCGGTGGGTGTCATGAAATTTTTAGCCATCAACATATTACAGCAAGCAGCACAACAAAAGCACATAAAAAGTTAGGAAGTTATCTTACTCAAATGGTCTCTTTATTCCTTCTAACAAACCCCGTACTAAATTTGTTGCTAGAACTTATATAAATATGTTGTAAGCACACTATTTGATGCGATTGAATACACTGAAAGCTTACCTCATATGTTATTGCTTATCTCTATGCTAACTTCTCTCTCATCTAGTTATCATAACAAACTTATATGTGAGCTAATTTTGTATTAAAAATGAATTAAATTTAATGACTAAATATATTTATATTTTATAGAACATATTATTTATATGTAGACTTTACTTTTTTAATCATAAATTTATATTATTATATAATTATTACATCACTATTATATTATTTAGAATGTTGTTTAGATAAATTTACTATTTAATATATCCTCCACTTCAATCCCGATTTAAGCATTATAAAATTTTTGAACTCTAAACCTTATCTTCTTTTTGTTCAACAAACTATCCGATTTTTATAGAGAGATTATTAGGTGCGAAGTGCGGATGGGGAGAACCGTCCGGACAAGTCTTATTCTGCGCTAGGTACTGGCACTCGGTACCGCTGGATACCGTTGGGTACCGTTAGGTATCCATGTTTGTGCGGACAGTGCACACTTCGCATCTAAATTTTTTTCATTTTTATAACCTTACAAAAAAATAACTTATATTTATATGTATATCATAATGTGATAAGGGAAGGAGATAGAAGAAAAAATAAGTATAGATAAAACAGAGAGACAGGAAGATGGCAAAGAGAAAAATACTTGTTCAGTTTATTTCTATTTTTTAAGGATAAATTGCCGTGTCATCATAGTTAAAACATTTTATTTTATATATATATATATATATTAAGCTGCGGTTCATTTTTATTACTTTAAAATTCAAAATAAAAATAAAAATTATTACTTTAAAGAGCACGCAGTAGCGCTCAGAGAACGCACTGAACGATCTATATTCGTTTTTTTACATGTAATGGACAGCGAGAAAATCATGCTGGAATCATCCTCCGGCAAACGGCCGGCGATCATAGAGGCGCCTAAGAAGCCGGCAAAGAACAGCTACGCTCTCATTTGCTCCCTTCTTGCTTCCATGACCTCCGTTGTTCTCGGCTATGGTCAGCAAGTCACTTCTCCTTCGTATCTTATTATTTCTGTGCTAAAAAAATGTAACTTTTTGGATTTAAAATCAATAACATAAAAGATTGAGGTTGTCGATCACGCAGATTTGGCGGTGATGACCGGAGCCTCCCTTTTCATCCAAGACGATCTAAAGATCAGTGACACAGAGTTAGAGATCCTCGCCGGCATTATTAGCTTCTACTCCCTGATCGGCTCCCTCGCCGCTGGCCGCACCTCCGATTGGATCGGCCGTCGCTACACCATGCTTATGGCCACCACCATTTTCTTCACCGGATCGATTCTCATGGGCTCCGCCACAAACTACGCCTTCCTAATGTGCGGCCGCTTCGTTGCCGGCATCGGTGTCGGCTACGCTCTCATGATAGCGCCAGTCTACACCGCCGAAATTTCCCCTGCCTCAGCCCGCGGCTTCCTCGCCACCTTCCCCGAAATATTCATCAACGTGGGCGTCCTCTCCGGCTACATCTCCAACTTCGCTTTATCTGGTCTGCCGGAACACATCAGCTGGCGCGTGATGTTCCTTGTCGGTGCCATTCCTCCAATCCTAATCTTCGCTGGCGTCCTCATCGTGATGCCGGAGTCTCCTCGCTGGCTCGTGATGCAGGGCCGCCTTGAAGAAGCCGCCGCCGTTCTCGCCAAGACCTCCGACTCCCCCGAAGAAGCCGCACTCCGGCTTGAAGAGATAAAATCGGCAGCCGCTGATGAGGAACACGGCCACGGGAAGGGCGTGTGGAGAGAGCTTCTTCTCCGGCCAACTCCAGTGGTCCGCCGCATAGTCATCGCGGCGGTGGGTATCCATTTCTTTCAGCAAGCCTCCGGCATGGACACGGTGGGCCTCTACAGCCCGAGGATATTCGAAAAGGCAGGGATCACCGGCAGGCAGAAGAAGCTGGGAGCAAGTGTGGCCATGGGATTTATCAAAACCATATTTATACTGGTCGCCACGTTCTTTCTAGACAGAGTTGGCCGAAGGCCTCTGCTTTTAATCAGCGCAGGGGGGATGATACTTTCATTTCTTGCGCTTGCGTCGACATTGCTAGCAATCGACCGGCGAGGGGAGGGCGAGAAGTCGAAAGCGGCGCTGGGGGTGAGTATAGCAGCTGTGTTATCATTAATGGCGTCGTTCTCTATAGGATTGGGACCGATCACTTGGGTCTATAGCTCAGAGATATTTCCGTTGAGACTGAGAGCGCAGGGGGTGAGTTTGGGGGCGGGGACGAACAGGGTGATAAGTGGGGTGTTGACAATGTCCTTCATTTCGCTGTATAAGGCCATAAGTATATCGGGGACTTTCTTCCTCGATGCTGGGATAGCTATGATTGGTTGGTTTTTCTTCTATTTTTTCTTGCCGGAGACGAAGGGGAGGAGCTTGGAGGAGATGGAGAAGTTGTTCGGGAAGAAAGGGAAGCAGGAAGGGAAGGTGGAGGCTTAGTTGAGAACGAAGAAATGGACGATCTTGCAGCTGTTGCCGATTCAAGCTATGAAAAACTGCAATTCTAATTTCTAAAATGTGCGTCTTTGTCTCACTTTTTATAAAAAGAAAAAAAAAATTGGAAGCTGAAAATGGGAGAATCAAAAGCATAATTTAATTGACAATCATGTAATGCTTCATTAAAATACTGAGATTCAGTGTAATCGGGACCGAGTTACCCTGCACTGCATAACAATTTGAATAATATATAAAATTTTAAGAAGAAGCTCGGGCAAAGTTTATATTATGTCAAGAAGCACAATTTAATAAAAATTTAAGAAGAATTAAACTAGTCAAATTATTTGGCTAATTCGGGCAAAGTTTATATTATGATCATTCTTACATTCGTTTCCTGTCAACTAGGGTCCCTTGAGCCTCTATCACTCGACATTGATCCCTTTGACCTCTATTAATTGCTCGATTATGGTCCTTCAGATCACTATTGCTCGAAAGTGGTCCCTTTGACCTCCATCTCTTGTCGACTAAGGTCCTTTTGACTGCTGTCGATAACATACCTTCTGATCTTCGTCACCATTCGACTAAGGTCCCTTCGACTCTCGTTGCCTGACATAGGTCACTTCGGCCCCTGTCACCATACTACAATCCGTTGATTTTCATTGTCCAACTATAATCCATCCAATCATAAAAACACACCGACTATGGTACCTTCGACCACCATCGCACAACAATCCCCCTGACCTCCATCACTTGCTGACTACAATTCTTTTAACCTCTGTCGCTTGTAGATTGTGATCCCTCTGACCTCTGTTGCTCGACAACAGTCCCTCTGATATATGTCACCCGATTACGATCCCTCTGATCGCTAGTCAACTATGTTCCTTATGGCCTCCGCTCACGGATTATGGTCCCCTCCGACCTCTTTTACCAGACTATGATCCCTAACCTCCATCGCCCGACCATAGCGTCTGTCCGTCTTCACCCTACTATGTTCATTAGTTAGGTAATTACATGCATAACACTTACTTTTCACTATTTATAAAACTATCTCTCTACTATCTAAAATTTTAAATTCTAATCCAAATATTGAAATTCACAATAAAATTCCAATTTGTATTTTTCATGTTAGTCAAATGCTAATAATTTAGTAGTGGTATTCACAAATACTCATGTTCAACAGTTTAACAAAATCACATATGCATAAATTTTGTAAATAAATAAAATTTGAATGTCATATATGTAATTTTCCCCTAATTTCTTTTTAATTCATGATTTCTCACTAATTGATAAATTTGACCAAAGCCAACCAGCGATAAATTATTTTTGTATGTTGAGCAAACGTTAATTAAACGTTAACCACTAATCAATAATTTTTAATCCATATATATTAGGAAAATTTAGCATCACCTTGACGTGTTTACTTTTGCCTTCTTATGCCAAACAAAATTATGGTTGCAGCTAAATAGTAAAATAGTAAGAAAGTTTTTCCAAATAGACTAAGGCTTTGTTTGAGATATCGCAACCCAGTTTCTATTTGATCACTGTTTTTTCGTTGTTTTTAGGAAACTTTGTGCAATGAAGTTGCTTTCTACAACAGCTTTGAAAAAAGTTTGGATCTGTTTGAGATGATTGCAACTTTTATAAAGGTGATTTTAAAACTATTACGGAGAAATTAACTTTTCTAAAAGCTGACATATAAAGCAACTTCCTAGCACACAAATTGTCTTTAAACAGTGAAAAAATAGTGGTCAATCAAAAACTTTGGTTGGGATTTGAAAAGCAAAGCAGTAAGTAAGCTATCTCAAACGAAGCCTTATTTTCTCCACAATAACTTTATAATCAATTTTATAAACACAGCTCACCTTGACTTGTTGGTTGAGAACTTATGCTTCAACTAAGAGGTCCTGGGTTCGAGTTTTTGTGTATGCGTGGTGTGTGTGAGTTTGCCTTAATTGGCCTAAATGTCCCAAAGAAAAAAAAACTTTTATAAAAGCTGCAGCTGTCTCTTTGGACTCTTACAAAGGTAAGTTTCCATTGACTTGAATTTCATAATAAATTTACCATTAAAAAATTCTTTTTGCTGCAATAGAATTCTCGTTTTTAGATGACAGTGACAGAGTTCAGATAGTTAGAGGTAAAGGTGCTTAAACTCTCTTAAATTTATGATGATTGTGCGAATCAATGGAATTCTGACAGTCTTGGGATTCTGATTTGGATTCTTTGTTTGTGTATTTTTATCTTTTGACTTCTTTGGTGTGCTTTGTTGTTTAATATGCGGGTATCGTGGCACATGCCAGGAAGGTGTTTGTTCTTATGCCTGTGTAGAAATATGGACTTTGATTGTTATGCTTCCATTGCACAGAAGCATTTTGTGGTTCCGTGGGTTTTGAAAATTCATGTCTAAACCTCTCTTCTTTGGAGAGTTTCACCAAAATGTTTCGGATTAAATTTTTAGAAGTTAGATTAAGCTTGAGATAAGATATTATCCAGACATTTCACCCTCATTTTACATCTATTTAAGACATGGTTCCAGATTTCTTATACACACAAATCCCTATAGTTAATTAGACAGAACACTTTTGATTAAGACTAATCATTAGATAGGCACTAAATATTGAGCGCATAGTAACAAGAATTTGTTATATGATTTAAAATTTATCATCTTACTCTTAAAATGGATGGAGGGGGGTTTATAACGAGCCTGATCAATATCTAATTATTATGCTTCGCATGACATCACAATAGTTGGATGTTGTTAAGACATTTTGAACTTGTTTGGTGTGATGCCATGTCATTCGAATGTAGTTTTCAGTGCAACCAGTTTCAGTGCACTTGAATCGATTGTGCAACGTATATGGAGGTCAACAGTTTGTAGTGAATTGATTAGATATTTATTGAATAGCATTTTGAATTATTCATTCACAATATTTGGGATAGCTAGTTGGATTGATTTAGCCAAATTGGTACAACATAAGTAATTAAAGAGGCGAGCAAACGGTCGAGCGAACGGTACTGATGCATGTGAATGGGCAAGCAGATGTGGATGAGCGAAACATCATGGCCAATGAGACTCGACTCATGTGAGTATATTCAAATTCGCTTGGTTAGAAAGATTGAAAGGAAGAGGAGAGGAAGGGAGAAGTTTTTGGGCCAATCGCTTGAGTTTTTTAATGTTCGACACAAAGGGAGGAGAGTGTTCGGTGAAGAGGAGTTAGATTAATATTGTTAGTTTAATTAAATTAAAAAGTAAGCACATGGTGGAGACAAAGTATTTGGGAAACCAAGTGTGATATCGGAAATTAAGGTAAGAGTTAAATTAATATTGTTAATTTAATTAAAAATTTTGATGTATGTAGAGTTCTAAATTAGCTACGTAAATTGACATAATCATGTATATGATTGTTAGGTTGTGCATGAAGGAAAGGCGATCAAGAACTTTAGAAAATATTGAAGTGGGAAGTCTGATCTTTGAAAACAAAGTGAGGTTGATGATTACATTTTTTTTATTTTATACTATACTGACAATTCGATTATTAATTCAATGCTTTACTAATATTGCATCTAGTTTGTATACTTGCTTTGTTTAGTAATACTCTATTACATTAAAATGATGAATCAAATGCTCAGTGTTAGAATATAATGCACATAAAATGTAATAACCACATATTGAGATTCAAATGAATATGAAAAATTTTATGAAAAGAATAAATCATGATATGAAAGAGTGTAATAAAATGAAAAGGTATATGTATTCAAATAAAAGAGTTCACCTCTATATAACACTAGCTAGGAAAACAATGTATCCATGTACAAAAGTTAAAAAAAGTTGTACTTTCATTGGTACAAAATTTTAGATGAAGCTCTTGAAACATTAAGGGGCTGTTTGGCAACAAGTGGGATTTAATTTTAGTGGGATTTAGTAAATCCTGTAAATCCGGATTTAGTAAATCCGAAATGTGTTAAATCTTAAAAGCTGTTTGGTATGCCAAAAGTTAAATCCTATTAAATCCTGAGAAACTGTTTGGTAACATATTTCAGGATATATAGCAGTTAGGAATTTAAATATGAAGAAGATAATTATAACTTAAAAATAAATTTATAATTAAAAATGAAAAATATAATGTGTTATAAATTTAATAATATGTTTGATACGTCATCACAAAATTATCTTGATTGGGCACGAATCTCGAGGCAAAATCAGTTCGGAAACTTCAAAAATTAAATTCGAGAGCATATGAACTCCGATTTCAGCGAGTTTACAGTCAAACTGAGCGTCTCGGAAATACAAATCCAACGACACCAAATTCGACCCAATCCGAGTTCAAATGGGTCCGAATCAAGGACCCGAAGCGCTGTTGGAAGGTTCAAACCGCAATTTGAGTTACCAAACGGTCTCCGATTTTAATGTTAAAGAATATTCATGTAAAGCAATGATTATTAACGCTTATGTTTATTTTTGTTTTTAACTTGAAAGATTAAAGATTAATCATGACTATTCACATTCATATATTTTTTTATTATTAATATATTATAGAATTATAATCAACCACTGAGTTTTGATGATGGAAACTCAACCCAATTAATTAAAAATTTTAAGAAAATCTCCAATTGAGTAAATGGCTGATCGAGAAGGTTTCATGTATAGAAGAAGAGGTTTATGCGAAATGGTATGAATTGTGTAATTTTTATCCAAACTGGTCGATGTATAATCAATAAATTATCTTGATCGGGCATAAATCTCGAGGCAAAATCAAGCCGGAAACTTCAAAAATTAAATTCAGGATCACTTGAACTCCAATTTCAGCAAACTTACAGTCATATTGAGCGTCTCGGAAATACGAACCCAACGACACCAAATTCGACTCAATCCGAGCCGAAATGAGTCCAAATCAAGGACCTAAAGTGCTGTGGGGAAGTTCAAACAACAATTTGAGTTACCAAACGGTTTCAAAAAATGACGTGCTTTTAGTCAAATTGAGCGGCTTGACATGAAGAATCCAACGAAACCAAGATCGCCGAATTTTGACATAATTAAGGTCTTCAAATGCTTGACGAACGGTCCACGATCAAAGGATTCAATATCGGTCGTCCATCCGATCACTCCCTATTTACCCTTGATCTCTCACCTATTTATAAGTCATGCCACTTCAAAATATCTATAAATAGACCCCTCATTTCTCATGAGAGGGGACCAAGCAAGAAAAGAGAAGAGAAGAAGAAGAAAGACAAGAGAAGAAGGATAAGAGGGAAGAAACTCCTCCTTGACCACCACCGCCGGAATTCTGTCCGACGCCGGAATCCTGCCCGACATTCAAGTGACGCCGGAACTCCGGCCAACGTTCAAGTGACGCCGGAGTTCTTTCTGATCTCCAAGCAACTATTGAGTTTTTCCCGAGTACCATATAACGACGGAGTTCTTCCCGACCGCCAACTGACGTCGGACTTCTACCCGACATCGGACCTCTGCTCTTCGTCAAATTTCTACCTGACGCTGGACTTCTGCATATTGTCGGACTTTCACCAGACATCTATCTGATGTTGGATTTTTGTCCATTGATAGACTTCTACCAGACGCTGACTTTCTGACTTTCGTCGTCAGACAACGGTCCTTCCGACCTCCGTCGCCCGCCGACAATTGTCCTTCAGACTTACGTCCCCTAACGATTACTGTCCTTCAGACCTCCGTCGCCCGCCGACTACGGTCTTTCCGACTTATGTCGCTCACCGACTACAGTCCTTCCGACCTCTGTCGCTCGCCGACTACAGTCCTTCCGCCCTCCGTCGCCCGTCGACTACGATCCTTCCTACTTACGTCGCACACCGACTACAGTCCTTTTGACCAAACAAATACATCAACAATGATGCTTTGTATTCTCACAATGTAATGTACTCTATAAGATGTATATCAAGCTAAGACCTTCCCATGAGGAAGGACGTCATTTGTAATCAACTACAATACTAGTGGATTCATTCATACTGGGCCAGGCTCCGTGGTTTTTCCCCCTTTTTAGGGGTTTTCCACATAAAAATCTTGTTATCTTTAATGGATGACGCACCCTCTCTTTTTATCTGATTGCGTGCCGGATTTTCGTACAATGCTAAGACATTAAACTTTATATTTCTCTACCGTCGCGAATATTCCAGGACGCAACACTGGTAATTGACGATTAGTAAATCTTTCTAATATTTTGGATGTTATTTACTAGCAGAACTAAATTACTGGCTGACTGCAATTTCCGATTTGATATTCCAAGTACCAGAGCCGGTCATGACAAAATTATAATATTTTTTAAATGATTTATATTGGTTTTTCATTAAAGCAAGTTGATGCTTTGAAAAGGAAGTTAGAACTAACTAATTGTCATAAGAAACTGTAATGAGTACACGATAGCACTTAAAAATTCCAAAGCCTTTAGACAGATCATGATCGCCAAACACACAGAAAATTTGACTCTTGTTAGTTAATTTAGGCAAATTCATTGATCTTGAAGACATGGGCTCTCTTTCTTCTTTTCTAGAATTCCAGTGTTTTTACAGTATAGACAAATACGCTCACAAAAAGGGAAAGCCTAGCAATGCAGCAACAACCACACATAAGAATTTGGATTTGTATCCAAATGTGGAATCCAAAAATTCGGCTCCGGCCTCCGCCCGCTTTTTCTTTTCATTCGGCGAGGGAGTTTTAACTGATAAGTTCCGGAGTAAATTTTGGAAGGAAGATGGGTTTGTAGATAAGACACTACCTAGAGATTTTGCCCTCATTTGGTGAGGACTTTATGATATGAGTTTTGGTTTCCTATAGGCGCAAGCCCCTATAGTTAATTACCCCTCTCAATCATGAGAGAACTTTCGATTAAGGCTAGTCGTCAATCAGATACGTAGAAAATACGTGGTATCTGGCATATAGTAGCAACATAGATTTGGATTTGGAATTTTGAATATTTGGATTGGGATATTTGATGGTTTTGGAGGGTTTAATATTTAAAATAGAAATTGCACCATCTTGCACTTAAAGCGGATGGTGGGGGAATGGATGATAGACCCGATCAAGATCTCATGGTTCCGTCATCCCGGGCCATCATGGTCCCTAGTCTACTTAGTCAGAGGAGGTAGTCAACCCAACGTGACAGAAGGATCCTTGTGGGCAGCCATGAGTTGCTTCGTCCAAGGGGACCTTGTAGATCTAGGGTGAATGTTTGTCTAAGTGGACAAATTTGAATCCACCTTAGCTAACAGAGGGCTTTGTGCCATATCGATCATATCCTATTGATTCATATCTCAAGGATTTGATGCCAATTAGGAACGTAACGACGCTGGCTATAACCGGTATTTCGCGGTGCCATTTGGCGGCAAAACCACTCGGTTCAGAGGGCCCCGGGTCATAACCGTTTACCTACAGTGCCATTTCACGGCAAAACTGCCGGTTAGAGGACACATACCACATCCTTACTGGCAGGAGATTGGTTTGAGAATGGATCCTAGTGATATTTTCGACTAGGCATTTGGCTCTTTGTGAGCTGAAGTAGTTTTTGATTTATCCACCCTAGCAAACTGTTGCAGATGGTGGATGGATTTTACTTTAAACGATTGATAGTTTATTTCAATTTTAAATATTTTTGAGATTTTGGGATTTTGAGATTTTTGGAATTTTCTGGGATTTTGGGTGGAACTTTGGAATATTTGAAATGGACTTTTGGGTATTTGGGAGACATTTGAAAATAATTGGGAACCCCTCCGGTTGAGATATGTATTCAACACGGCCATCATCAGGGTGTTTAGGGTAATTTCTCTTTTGTTGATTGAACTCTGTCAACTCGATCAAGCTATTGATCGAGGATCGAGTTTCGTAGGCTTTATGCGCTTAATAGTGAATTCTCATTATTATAGGCCTTGAACGCCTAATATGAATGTATTAAGACAAATATGACGGTCGCCATAACCGTATATTTGTTTGTTGTTTCGAACCATGTCGACTTTTATTGACCTGTAGAGAAGGATCGGTTTCAAACTTGAATTCACTTGTCAACCCGCGCAGCATCCCTAGACGTCACGTGTGTACCAATGACATGCTCGTCGTGGCCCATACGGGTTTGGGGGCATTTTATAATTAAACCCTGTCGATTCCTTTTTACCTGCTAAGGATGATCGGGTTTAAAATTTAATAACCCATGCAGCATCCCTAGACGTTATGTGTGTATCAATAACACACTCGTCGGGGCCCATGTGGGTTTCATGATTGCTTTTACCTCTTTTAGTGTACCTATGTGTATACAAACTATAATGCACGTGCGAGGGTATTTTTAAAGTATTTGTAGACGCCTTCTGTCTGCTTGTATGGAGGTTGCATATCCGGTGGCGTGGCGTAGCAGCTTCTGAATTTAGTGGTTCGCTGCTTTATACAGGTAGACTGTCATGTATTATTTGTTGCTTTCAACAGGCGGATTGATATGCACTAATGAATCTCCTGCTTTGGATTGTAGAAACTCATAGGAACTTGTATTCTTTAAGCATTTCGCTGTGATTTTGGTCTTTGCAATACATCCACTACGGCTGGAGGTAGATGTATTCATCCTTAGACTGAAGTTGACTACAGTATACTACATTTACTGTAGTCTTTATGCATCTACCCATAAGTAGCATGTACATATGTCTTTGTAGAGAGCTGATGTATGTTGCAGATCTTCGTTTCTTGCTTATTGAAGTCCAATACATTTACTTGATGTTGAATGATGGTTGACTACAAGAGCATTACAACATTTATCAGCTCTTGCTACATAACTTGTAGGCGCTTTCATTTATCATCATTTCTCATGTGCTTTACTAATGCTCCTTTGTATTCATAGCATTTCAGTAGCTGTTATCTTCCCAAAGGACTACATCAAACATGATTTCTTGTAGATAGAACGTTGTGTATTTATTTATAAACTGGCCAGCATTGGTTGGAAGGAAGTTATATCCTTAAAATTCCTCTTTCTATACTTGTAGACCTACTATATTACGTATGATGGTTAGCAAGTCATCACATTCATCACGTATCTCTTGTCGAAAAATCATTATATCCATGTGTATTATTCATAAATGATTCACCATCTATGAAGTATCACTAGTTTCGTCGTCTGTAGGTAGAATTAACATATTTGCTTTGTGTATTAACATGTTGGATGGATTGTGCTCGTCATACATTGTCAATACTTGCACCACTTACTATAACCATATCTGCTCATCCTCAAATTAAAGTAACAACTCATTATTATCAAGAGCATGGATGATATCCTTTCCACTTCTTTCTTGTATTGGTTTGTAAGGTGCTACATTCATTGAATGTGAATTGTTGTTGTCCATGAGGCTCTACCATTATATCCGGTGTGTACCTCTTGCATTTATTTAGGAATTGCTATAACTTCACTTTGAGCATGATATCAAGCTCCTTCATGCTTGGGTCCAACTCTTCATTGTCAAGAGATTGGTTCTATATGGGTTGTTCATTCAAGTTCAAATCTCTTATGATTCATTTGAATTCCTTGTGCTATGGTTCGACTTAAGTTCAAGTGCATGTCCACAAGTCTTCTGTTGTTTTCTGATTTGAGTTCAAGTGATCCTTGTAGTTGTCCCAAACTACAATCTCAAGTATAAGTTTTTTTGCATGAGTTCAAGTTCTTTGTAGCCCAACTAAAGTATTTGCTTTTGTTCAAATATTCAATTCATGTCCAAAGTACAAGTTTCAAGTTCTAGCAATATTTATATTTGAGTTCACTTAAGTCATTTGTTGTTAGGCTAAGTTCTTTCAATGCTCAAATCAAGCTTGAGTGTAGTCCTTTGTAGTTCATCAAGTCCATTATAGTTTATGCTTGAGTTCAAATCTAAGTCTGAGTTCAGTTCTATTATTCTGTGGTCCCTTGAGTTCGAGCCATTCTTTTGTTTTGTTTGCACTTGAAATTATTATTGATTGTTTAAGTTTGAATTAAGTCCATTTGATGCTCCAATCAATGTCCAAGTAAAGCTCCTTATTGTCCCAAGTATGAATTGCAGTTACACGAAATTTTGGCAGCCTTCCGGCGTCTCCCCCGTTTAGGGGAAAATTACGGAAAACTGGGCCTCCCACCACGCTAGAGAAGAGCGTGCACAGTATGTGCCCTCGAACGGGGACATCGCGACCGTAATAATTTTTATTCCCCACCACGCCAGAGAAAAGCATGCATGGGTTGCGGGAACCAGTTCAAAATAAGCAAGTTTATATTTGATCCCGCCTCGCCGTAGGCATCGCACCGGGTTCCCTTCTCACCACGCTAGAGAAAAGCGTGCATGAGTTAGTTTTCCGGTCTGATACTAAAGCTGAAAATTGGGTTTTGATTACCCGTCCCCTTGCAAGCACCGCAACGAATTCCCTCCTACCAAGCTAGAGAAAAGCGTGCATAGATGGTCGTTTGCCGCGATGCAAGCGTCGGGAATGGTTTTTCGAAGTTTTAGGGATAAAGTGTCTCTACCTTCACCAATCCCTAACGACTCGCGTGCTGCTGTGCTCTTCCCGCGAAACACAACCTCCTCGCCTGCATTTCTCGTGAAATCCTATGTTTTCATGCTATTTCTACCACCTACGGAGATCTCAGACGATGCTTAGGCGCTTGAAAGTTTTGGAAATGTCTTTTATGCATCCAACTGATATGTATTTATGCTGTGCTTTCTCAGAGTTTGATCCTAGATTTATGAGATCCCTTTGCGATTGTGTTTTCTAGTATTATTCTTTTTGTTGATTTTGTTACTATTTCCTTTCAAGGGATTTATGATTAGCTTTTGTCTTTTGCTCAACTGCTCCTACAGAATGCACCTACTCTTGCAAGTGTTAGTGATTTTGGATTCTAAACACAAAGTGCACAGCTGTTCTACAACAATGGCACGATTTTATGTAAAATCGGACATTTTTGAATGTCTGATTCTACAGATTTTGTTTTATGAATGTCCGATTTTAGGGAGAAATAAAACTAAAGTGCTAAGCTACAATCAAACACTGCAATAATAGCTACACGAAAATACAACAAATCAAATAGAGTACACATGGAATGAAGAACTCACGCGGGAGAAAACATGTCAGATGCGGAGAGAGCAGAGAGAAGCACACACAGAAATAACTGTTCACGCGAAAAGAGAGATTTCTCTGGTGGAAAGAGATTAGGCGGGAAGTAAGAGACGGAGTGAAGCATTGTTTGGACAGAGTGGTATATTTGTTATTAAATTAGTGTTCGGATGATAAGAATGTAATATTTAAGTTTAAGATGTTAAATATGTAATATAGATATAAAAAAGTGGAATGCAGGTAAAAACCCCTAAAAAAAATGAAACCTCCCTCCCGGTTCGGCCAGCCTACGGGATTCGGCCGAGAGTCGAGTGAGAGGGAGATAATCACCTTCAAAGCAAGCGAGTTCCCTTGTGGCTTCCGATCAAAATGTTGAAACTTCCGATCCGTCCAGGAAGGGAAAGTCGGTGAAGGTGTCGGCCAGGGCAGGAGACCGGCGGAGGAAGGATTTGGGTAGGTTTCTCTCTCTCTCTCTCTTTCTCTCTCTCTCTCTCTCGGTTTGCACCAGAGATCGGCACAGGCAAAGGGGAGGAAGGAGAGATCGTGAGGTCGTTTGCTGTGTGGGATCGGACAGAGATGGAAGAGGCGTCGCGAATGAGGGAGGGAGGAGCTCGGGATCAAGTGAGGGCCGAAGCTCTCATTTGGGTTGGTATTTAACGACTCTGAGAGAGGCGCGATCGAGGCGCTGTCACAGGATTTTCGGGAGGCGATGACAGCGGCTCCGAACAGGTACGCGATTCAGCGGGATTTGAGCAAGTTTTGCGGGATATCGGGCAGGATTTCGGGAGATTTGGCTGGCTGCTCGACATATACGAGGTATGCCATTTTTTTCGTGATTCCTTCTTTTTTTTTTATCATTACACAGAGGTTAACACCAAAAAACCTTCTTAAAAAGTCTTTGACAGATTCACCATTATCCATAATGTCATCAATGTCTCCATATTGTGATCCAACTAGGCCATACAAAGTCCACGAAACTGGACGTGCCCAATAGTACCATCGCCAACACATAGGCAATCTCTACATTTGGCCCAAATAACTTAGTGCTTGAATGATTTGCATAGAGTTCCCAAGAAATAAACTCACAGGTTGAGGAATCTCAAAGCTTGTAAAAGACTTTTTAAGAAGCCCTACATCTTATAGAATTTTCCTTTAAGTTTGAGGGGGACTTTTTTATCACACAACAAGCCCGATGCATTCCTCTGCTTCAACCAACCAACTTGAATTCTACTGATAATATCCCCGTCTATCTCACCATCACTTCTGAATAATAGATCCAAGATATCTAAAATGTGTACTCTTATTAATAAGTGCAGAAAAAGAAAAAAAAAAGAGACAATCGCCCAAAGTTATCTTTAAAATTTTTTATTGAAAGAGAAATTTATTTCTCAATGATTTTATCTGAGCAGGTACACGAAGAGAATTTTATAAGATGGTGGTGAGACCTACAATGCTTTATGGTGCCAAATGTTGGTCATTAAAAGAGAAGAATAATACTAAGTTAAGTGTTGCAGAGATGAGGATGCTTAGGTGGATGAGTGGTTTTATCCTTAGAGATAGGATACAAAATGAGCATATATTTGATAAGGTTGGAGTAGCTCCAGTGGAAGATAAGATTAGAGAGAGCCGCCTTAGATGGTTTGGTCACATTAAACGGAGGCCTTACGATGACCCGATTAGGAAAGTTGAGGTATTTGATTTGAATTATGTTAAGAAAGGTAGATGTAGATCTAAAATGACTTGGTTAGAAAATATTAGAAATGATATTTCTTCATTAGATTTAAACGAGAATTTTACATTTAACATGACACAATTGCGAAAAAAGATTCATGCAGCCGACCCCACGTACGTAGTGGGACAAAGACTTGATGTTGTTGTTGTATGCACACAGAGCATAACAAAATACATTTCAGCAGCCTTCTCTCTATAGTATACGGTTCTTTCAACGTCAACAATAGGCTCCACGGTTTGAAAATTTTGTATTCCAATGAACAAAACTGAAGAATACATCGATCCCATAAAGTTGAACAAATCTTGCCTAGTTCTCCTGCAAAAGTTGGTTTTCAAAATTTTAATTTTTATTAATGTTATTTAATGGTTATGAAGATGACATGAAAGCCTCTCTTTCAAATCATACTAAAGCTGAGGAACACCCTGCATTTAGGAAAAATTATTCTATGTGGCCACCGAATGACGTCCAGAGACGAATGAGAATGCGCCACATCATTTTTTTGTTGTGTACCGCTATTATGTACCACTCGATACTGGATTATGTGTCGCATTTTGATTCGCCTTTTGACCGTTCGGTAACCACACAGAATAATTTATCTTGTTTTAGAGTCAAGTTACCAGAAATTTGAGCCGAGCATTAGTGACAGAATTTCTGTGAACAAGAGTTGTGCAACAGTGAGGATGGATTGTGCCAATATGATTTATATTGTTTCCAGAAGCAAACAGCGCGTTGTTTAAGAAATGGCTGTGCATATCTACTGAGGAAGTGAAGATCATCTGTACACTGTGGAGGCGTACAAAGTTCATTAATCAAAGCTTCATTTTTTCTCTAAGAAATTGACACCAACATTCTCACTTCGCCAAAATGTTTTCTAGTTTAGAATAACCTAATTATTGTAAGCTACACATGTATATACCGAAACAAGTCTAAAATCTTGTATATTTTGGCAAAGTTGATTCCCAGGCTTTCTTCTTTTGTTTGTTTTGTTACCTCCAGCATCCATGTTGCTGGATTTTAGCCATCTTTAATCCTGGATAAAACATTTCATCAGCATTTTAATAATGCAGACATTTATTATTGATCGTTGTTCATCACTTACCTCAAAGTAACTTGTCACTTCACATGAGTTATATACCCTAAGGGATCCACATATATCTGGGAGATTATTCTATGTGGACACCGGACGGGAGTCTCCCGTCCGATACCGCTTGGTACCGAGCATCGGTCCCGTGCTCGGCACCGAGCACGGTGCACTTTTGAGGTGACGTGACACATTTTTGTTGGTCTCTAGACGACATTCGAACTCCGCACCGAATAAAAATTCCATATATCTCTTCTCCCATTTATTCCCTTCTGTCCTTCCTGTGTCCTGTTATTTTATCGTTCTTATAGCCATTGCTGCTGCCCTTATATCTAATCCAGAGGTTGGTTCATCCATGAAAATTATTGATGAATTAGCCACTAGCTCAACTGCAATGGTCAATCTCTTCTGTTGTTCAGTAGAAGTCCATTGACACCACACAACCCAACCAATATATGTTTTCATCAATGGCGTTAGCTCAAAAAGTTCCATTACTTCATCGTTGAACATCTTCATTATTCATGTTGGAATTTAGTTTATTTTTCATAAATGGTCTCTGATATAACTAATCAGTCAGGCAGAGAGATACACTATCTATCCTCATCCGAAATGATTAAACTGTTCATCCTGAATGCAACACTTTTTATAGAGTTAGCTCTCGAATGCAAAATGGTTCATTCGTATTTCATGTGATTGCCCATATAAAAATAAGCTTCCAAAGCTTCAGACCACATCATTAAATTCTTTCTAGTTTCATAAATTCTTTCTACCTTTTGAAATTATAAATTTGAACTATAAGAAGTTACAATAAGACAGCTATTCTTATTACTCTAAGGGGCTGTTTGGCAACAAGTGGGATTTAACTTTAGTGGAATTTAGTAAATCCTGTAAATCCAGATTTAATAAATCCGAAATGTGTTAAATCTTGAAACTATTTGGTATGTCAAATGTTAAATCTTGTTAAATCCTTAGAAACAGTTTGGTAACATATTTCAGGATTTATGGAAGTTATGGATTTAAATGTGAAAAATATAATTATAAATTAAAAAATAAATTTATAATTATCTTCGTTTCCTTCGTGACTGTTCAACTTCGCTCCTTCGACGTCTTTCCCTTCCTGTCGGATCGGAAATTTCCACATTTTGATCGGAAGCAAGAACGGGACCTCGCTGGCTGTGAAGGTAACTTTCTCCCTTTCGCTCGCTTCTTCTGCTAAATCCCGTTAAATCCGCCGAACAGAGGGATTTAGTAAATCCGATATTTAAGCCGTAAATCCCTAAATCCGGATTTACGGAATCCCGGGATTTAACGAGCACACAAAAACCCTTTGGTTGGATTTTAGCGTAAATCCGACTTAAATCCGGGATTCCGATACCAAACAGCCCCTAAGTTTCGTTTGGGATAACTTTTTTATTGCTTCTTAAAACAAAACAAAGTTTCTTAAAACAAAATTTTAGTTAAAAAATTAAAAAAAAAATAACTAAAACTCTATTTTAAGAATCAATAGAAAGCCGCCCCAAACAAAGTCTAAGTAAATATTTCTTTGTTTGAGGTATATTCTCCTAAGGAACTTTGCATATTTTGAGAGATTAATTTGATGAAAATATTTATAATTTTATATGAACGCACACATATATATAAAGCTTGAAATTTCATACTTATTAAACTATAATTTCTTACTTTCTGATGTGGGTATCATCTGATATTACCTAGTACCTATTAAGCTTTACTAGAAGACTTGTGCCAGCTCAGCCACATGGCACGATCTCTGCCTATAACCGTTCCCTGCTTTTGCTTTTGCTTTTGTTATTTTCAGTATTTTATTAATTTCGCTTAGAGTAATTCGGTATCCTTTGAGGTTATCTTCCCTGTTTTGTTACCAAAAAGGCATATAGAATTTTCATCTGGTTTTCCACAAACTTGTTACTGTTACATTGCCTTGTGTAGCTTCGTTGCAGGTAAACGACTACACCATTTTGGTATCAGAGCCTAACTGGGATATGGCCGAAGGGAGCTCGCGACGACCCGCCGATGATGATCGGAGTCTAGAAGCGTTGTGGGCAGCTCAGGCGAGCTTCACACGCAGTTTGGAGGAAATTCGAGCAGAACTATTTCGCCTCTCCATGAAGATGAGGACTGAACTAGCTGCTCTCAAAACCGCAGGAGATCCTACAGTGCCTGGGCGTGTTCCGCTCCGGGCAGCCATGACGGGAGGTAATTTGGAAGGACCCCGACGACGGATGACCGACATTGGTGCTGATCTTTCAGAATCAAACGGAGAACTGCATCATCGTATTCCTCGGGATTTGACGGATTCATAAGACGAGCAGCGACCTTACTATTATGAGAACCCTCGACGACGAGGAGGACATCCTCGCCGAGACCACGGTGAGTTTAAAGTAAAAATTGATATTCCTTTTTTTGATGGTCATCTCCATATCGAAGATTATCTAGATTGGGAGCGATCCGTAGAGACGTTCTTCGAATATATGGAAATCCACCCAGAGAAACAGGTGAAATACGTGGCGTGTCGGCTGAAAGCGGGCGCGAGTGCGTGGTGGCTGCAACTCAATCAGTCCAGGAGACGAGAAGGTCGGGGACCTGTCCGCAGCTGGTTGCGGATGAAACAATTGTTACGGGGACATTACTTACCTACCGACTATGAGAAAATGCTCTATCTCAAATATCAACATTGTACTCAGGGAACGCGTACTGTCAACAAATACACAGAGGAGTTTTATCGTCTCAGCGCCCGCAACAATCTTCAAGAAACCGAAAATCAATTGGTTGCCAGATATATCGGTGGGCTTAAGGAGCAGATTCAAGATAAGCTGGAGTTAAACACGGTGTGGTCCCTATCGCAAGCCGTGAATTTCGCGTTGAAGATAGAAACCCAAATGCAGAGACAGTCTAGAAGTCATTCTAGTCGTCGGCATTTCTCTCATGAATCTGCTGTTGATGCGTCAAGAGCCACAATCTCTGCTACAAAGTCGCAACCAAATTCTAATGTTACCGCTCCAGAAAATAAATCTCCTGTCAAGCCGAAGGTTCCTATACGGGAAAATCTCTATAGTAGGCCCACAACTTTAAAGTGCTTTCGCTGTTTCCAACCGGGACACAAATCAATTGTCCCAATCGACCACAGCTGCAATTAATTGAGGGAGACGGTTTAGAAGAAGGAAGAGAGGATGACGACTATGAGGGCCAGACGGAAGATGTTCCAGGAGACGAGGGAGAGCCATTGGTTTGCATTCTGGAGAGACTGTTACTAGCACCAAGACATACTTTGCCATCGCAACGAAATGCTCTATTCCGGACTAGGTGCACTATAAATGGCAAAATTTGTGACTTACTCATAGACAGTGGCTAGACGGAGAATGTGATTTCCCGGTCGGTGGTGCAAGCGTTGCAGTTGAAAACTAATAAGAAGAATCAGCCATATAAGATTGGATGGGTGAAACGTGGGTTAGAGTTAACTGTAGCAGAATGTTGTAAAATAACATTCTCTATTGGAAAACATTACGTTTGTGAAGTCACTTGCGATGTCTTAGAAATGGATGTGTGTCACATGATTCTTGGGCGTCCATGGCAATTTGACGCTAATGCCACATATGAAGGCCAAGCAAACGTGTATTCACTGGATTGGAAGGGTAAACGATTGCGGTTATTACCACACAATGCTGACTCCGTTGGCAAGGATGATAAGGGCAAGGCCGCGGCATATCTAGTGTCCGGTCATATATTATTACAATCTCTTCCCGAAGATGTTCCAGTCCTAGCTCTCGTGGCCGCTGACAATCACAAGCACCAGGACCTGCACGCCGTCCCTGAAGCAGTGAATCAGCTCTTAGCTGAGTTTGCTGATATTGGTCCTACAGAGTTACCTGCCCATCTACCGCCACTTCGCACCATTCAGCATCAAATTGATCTTATTCCCGGAGCTTCCTTGCCCAATTTGCCTCCTTATCGAATGAGTCCTAAAGAACACGCTATTCTTCAAGATATTATGGATGATCTATTGAAACGGAAACTCATCCAACACAGCCTCAGCCTGTGCACGGTACCCGCGTTGATCGTACCCAAGAAAGACGGGCAATGAAGGATGTGTATAGACAGTCGTGCTATAAATAAGATCACAACGAAATACCAGTTTCCTGTTCCAAGGATTCCCGATTTGCTGGATAAATTAGAAGGCGCCGCCGTGTTCTCTAAATTGGACCTCAGAAGTGGATACCACCAGGTTCGTATTCGTCCCGGAGATGAATGGAAGACAACATTTAAGACCCGGGAAAGACTCTTTGAATGTCGAGTTATGCCATTTGGGTTGTGCAACGCCCCCTCCACTTTCATGAGGCTGATGACAGAGGTGCTGAAGCCATTTTCGGGCAAATTCTGTGTATCCTATTTTGATGATATACTGATTTACAGTTCGTCCCTAGAAGAGCACATTCAGCATCTTACACTAGTATTCCAAGCTCTGCGTGAGCATAGATTATACCTGAATCTATCCAAGTGCGAATTCGCGACCCATTCAGTTTATTTTCTGGGATTTGTTGTGCCTCACGAGGGTATTCAGGAGGATCCGAGGAAGGTAGAAGCTGTTCGAGATTGGCCTACGCCCCGTACCGTGACTGAAATTCGAAGCTTTCATGGATTAGCAAACTTTTACCGTCATTTTATTAGGGGATTCAGCGTGATCATGGCTCCAATCACGGATGTGTTGAAAGGTTCTTCATTCTTCTGGTCATCTTCTCAACAAGAGAGTTTCGACAATATCAAGGCAGCTCTCAGTCACGCGCCAGTTTTGGCTTTACCCTGCTTTGAAAAACCGTTCCAGGTCGATACTGACGCCTCCGGAGTAGGCATAGGAGCGGTGTTGTATCAAGAAGACCGTCCCATCGAATACTTCAGTGAGAAACTCAGTCCTCCGCGCCAAAAATGGACTGTTTATGAACAAGAATTATACGCCGTTGTGAGAGCATTGAAGCATTGGGAGCATTACCTTCTACACCAAGACTTCGTGTTGTGCAGTGATCACCAATCGTTGCAATATTTAAACAACCAGAAGACTGTCAATAAAATGCACGCGAGGTGGGTAATTTTTCTGCAAAAATTTAGTTTTGTAGTTCACTACAAAACGGGGAAAATGAATCGAGTGGCAGACGCATTGAGTCGTCGTGCTGCATTACTCACTCAGCTTCAAACCGACATCACCGGGTTACAGGAAATGCAAAATATGTATAGTGGTGACCCGAATTTTACTTCTGCCTAGGAAGAATGTTGTTTCGGTAAGCCTTCCACTGACTTCACATTGAGACACGGGTTCTTATTTAAAGGGAATTGTTTATGCATTCCATCTTCATTTTGGCGCCAACAACTTATCAAAGAATTACATTGTGGAGGGTTGGCAGCCCACATTGGAAGAGACAAAACTTTACAACAGCTACAATCCCGTTTCTTTTGGCCGCATATGAGGCGGGATGTATCCATATTTGTTGAGCGATGAGCCGTCTATCAACAATACAAAGGAACTTCTCAGAATTATGGGCTTTATTTGCCCTTACCAGTTCCGGATTCAATATGGGAGGATTTGAGTCTTGATTTTGTTTTAGGCTTGCCGAGAACAAAACGTGGCTCCGACTCCATTCTCGTTGTGGTCGACAGGTTTTCGAATATGGCACACTTCATTCCATGTAAAAAAACCTTCGACGCTTTAGGCATTGCGAAGTTGTTCTTTAAAGAGATCGTCCGTTTACACGGGATCCCTCGCAGCCTTACGTCCGATCGAGGCGTTAAGTTCGTCAGCCACTTTTGGCGGGAATTGTGGAAGATGCTTCACACCGATTTGAAACTCAGTTCCGCTTACCATCCTCAAACGAATGGACAAACTGAGGTAGTAAACCGAACTCTTGGTAACATGTTGCGGTGCCTTGTGCAGAACCATCCCAAGGCTTGGGAAGAAGTCCTCGGTCAAGCGGAGTTCGCCTTCAATTCCATGCCAAACCGGTCAACAGGTCAGTGCCCCTTTAGTATTGTATATACTAAAATGCCAAACCACATTGTGGACCTTGCATTTATACCTAAATGTAAAAGTCCGGCGGCCATCAAAAGCGCGGAACAATTCTCCAGTATGCTCAAAGAAGTCCGCAATAAGCTGACGGAAAGCAATTTAAAGTATAAAACTGATCAGGACAAACATAGAAGGAAGGTAGAATTCGTCCCTGGAGAACTAGTCATGTTGAAATACCGCAAGGAGCGGTTTCCGTCGGGGCCCTGTCCAAAGCTCAATCCCAAAAAGTTTGGACCTTTTCCGGTGCTGCGCAAAGTGAATGACAACGCTTACATCATTGATTTGCCCTCCCACATTACAACGTCTTCTACCTTCAATGTGGCAGATATGTTTCCATACCACCCACCGGATGAAGTTGAAACTGCTATTAACTCATCGGAGATGAGTTATTCCGAAGGAGGAGGGATCTGATGCGAGTATCATCTGATATTACCTAGTACCTATTAAGCTTTACTAGAAGACTTGTGCCAGCTCAGCCACATGGCACGATCTCTGCCTATAACCGTTCCCTGCTTTTGCTTTTGTTATTTTCAGTATTTTATTAATTTCACTTAGAGTAATTCGGTATCCTTTGAGGTTATCTTCCTTGTTTTGTTACCAAAAAGGCATATAGAATTTTCATCTGGTTTTCCACAAACTTGTTACTGTTACATTGCCTTGTGTAGCTTCGTTGCAGGAGCTTCGTTGCAGGTAAACGACTACACCACTTTCTTTCATGGTAACTCATTTTCTCCAGTCTCTCCCCACTCAAAGATCTTGAAACTTCATATCGGGTCTACGGCCGAGTGGTCGACGTAAGAAATTCTTCCTATCTCACTCGGACTCGAATCCCCTAACTGCCCCTAAAAAAAATCTCCAAACTTAAGACAACAAATAAGATGCGAGGAAGTTATGACATGACAGCTTATCAAGGATCCTCAATGACGAAAAAGATGTGAGGAATTTATGGTGGAATATTGCTGGGGAAAGAGCATTGATAAGATCAACAATGTGTGAAGGAGAAGAGGATTTCATTGTGCCCTCCATGATACGGAAGATGTTGAAAGTGATATTTTTATGATATTTAAATATTTGATTATGTGAGTAAATAAAAAATTAATTTGCTAATATAGAACTAGGGTAGCTTTGGAGGTTGTTTGATGTGAAGGGGTTTTGAGTCCCTACATTTAAAATACAGGGGTTTTAAATTTTTGGTGTTTGATCAAGGGCAAATTAAATTTAAAGTATTTTATATAATAGTCCTCATAATTAATTTTTTATGTTTTTTTTAATACTCACAATAATTATTTTTTTAATAAACATTGATAGAAATTCAAGAGTTTCCTCCCAAAGTTTATCAAAATGCAAAATTTATGACCAATTTTTTTTTTTTTTTTATAATTCAATCATCAATGTATGCCGAAAAAAAATTAATGTTAAGACAATGCAAAAAATAAAAAAATAAAAAAAAAAATCAATTTTTAATTCATTGAAATAAATACTTTTTTCTCCATTTTATTTACTAGTATATGTTGATTTATTAGTAGATAATACATTACTCTAACCTCAAATTTATTGGAAATATCATGATAAAATAATTATATTATGTTCATATCAAATTTAAATTTAATATTTTTTTTCAACAAGCCATTTTTGAGTAAAAAGCGGGTTTGCGGTTCAACGTGAAGCTGACATGTTTATTAAACGGATTGGAAAATTCATCTCGAATCCCACCCCTTTATTAAATTGATCAATTCATTTTTCAGACGGGATTGACTGGTTGGGTCATTTATTACCGCCTCTAGTTAAGACTATAATTGAATTAGCCTAGACATTTATTTATTTATATAATTAAATAAAATAAAAATAAAAAATGCATCATATAAATAAAATATTAAATTATTAATTTATTTATGTTCATAAAATCAATTTAAATGCATATTTAATAATAATTTTTTCTATAATTGTATATTAATTTATTTCTATCCAATCTTTTTTTATTAAAAAAATAATGAATTAATTAAAATAAATTTAAATTTGTATCCCTCCCCTTCGTTAGGTTTCTAATTCCTTACGAATTCTCCTGAACTCTTTTCCCTCCTCGATGAAGAAGAAATAAGCAGACATATGGTTTGAATCTGATGCCGTGATGATTGTCTGCGATTTCTACGCCTATCTTTAGAGGCATCCGAGAGGTTACCACTTCTACTTCGCTGCTTGTTTTTTTTTTCCCTCTCTACTGTGTTTTCGTGCAGTTATAACTAGATGATTATATTTTCTAGTATTTAGAAAGAATCTTGTCCAAGTTTATTTTCAGGAATTGAAAACCCGACGATCCTGCATTTGCTTCTACTCACATTCTTCTCAGATGTGGTTAATCTCTGTTTTTTATTCAGATCTAGTTCGTCTAAGCTTCAGTCTACTACATTTTAGGCGCTACGCCAGTTACCCTTATCTTAAATACACTATTGCTTTGGGAGATATAACGAGTGCATAGATCAAAATGATTGTCTTACCAGCGCATTGCTTGTTGTTTAGTTGCTTTAGCCTTAAATGATCTGATCGAAATTACTTCTTTATGATATTCAGTGGTAAAATTCCTATATAGGACTGAATTAGGACAGTTCTGTGGTGGCAAATGATGCAGCTTAAATTTAGAGGCTGTTCAGCAATAAATAGGATTTAACATTAGTAGGATTTACTAAATCCTATAAATCTGGGTTTAATAAATTTTGGGTATGTTAAATCCTGAAAACAGTTTGGCAAGTTTGTTGTTAAATCATATTAAATCTTGTGAAAATGTTTGACAACGAAATATAGGATTTAATGTAGTTAGTTTATTTAAAAATTAAATTTAATATGCTTTGTGTTTAATTTGTGTTAAGTACTAATTACTTATTGATTTTAATTTTAATTACCATCAATAAGTTATAATAATAAATAATATAATTAGAAGCTAGCTTAATTATTAAACAATTTAATTAATAATTTTATTACTAATTACAGTACTAATTATCAAAGGGAAAATAATCAAAATGGTCCTCTAACTTTTTAAAAAGAGCCAAAATGATCTCCAACTATATTAAAGAACCATTTTGATCCCTTAAATATTTGAAGAGGAATCAAAATAGTCTCATGATATGTTTTGTGTTTTGATCATGCAGAGATTTCAAATGTCTTGGTTTATGAGATTGGCTTTGAGAATATGCTGGTGGACAATCCATCTAGTCTTCAGCATCTATCAATTCGGGGCTCATTTGTTGCAAGTCTTTGAATCTTACAGTATTTCAGTAGGATTGTCAGAAAGTTATCGGAATGTCCCATTGCATAACCTTAGGCATCTTGCAGTTGTGGTGGATAGCGATGAAGCAAGAAGCACAATAAAGGTCAAACAGCTACTGCTTTGGTTGTCCAATATTGGAGTGAAGTCTTTGATTTTATATGATCTGGAAGGTTAACTGCCATCCTTTAAGAAATTGATGTTTACATAATATATTATCTTTTAATTATACTGGGGAGAGTTTATTACATGTTGTATGGATATAATTCTGGCTTCGTTCGTAACTCCTTATGATTTCATCATATAGGTGTTCTGAAGAAATCTCTTGATGGAGATTCGAGCAGCTTTATCAATGTAAGTACTACATACTTTATTAGTTATTGCATTGTAAATTTCTCTGTACATATTAAAAAGAATCTTTTACTTTTGCTTGTTGAAATATAATAAAACAAGGAGTTGCACATAGAACACATTTAGATATTATTTCTATTTATACCCATCAATATGAGCTATATTGTCATTTGTCTGTGAATACAAAAAGTCTAAACTTTAAATGAAGTGGTTAAAGAGTGCTTATGTTTTGCCCCCTACTAATTACAGTGTTTATAACTGCTTAGAAAGTGCAAGTAATCTCATTCAATAGGAGTTTGATACTTGCCATTTCATTAGAGATTAATCTTGAGCTATTACTCATTTGTGGTAATAGGCTTGGCTGTAAGGAAATGGAGTATGTCGAAGATAAGTAGATAACTAAACTAAAAGTCATTATAGCGATTTACTTAATAGCTAATGTGACACATAACAAGTACGAATGTCAAATTAAGATTCACAAAGCTGACAGGAAGAAAAAACATGAAGAAAATCTGAAGGGTTATCATGTGACACGGTTTCATTTTTTTTTATTTTATTTTTTTTACCTCTACATGCGTATGCTGCCTTAGCTTAACTTACTGAAATTTTTATGATTATTATGAAGGGCATGACATCAGTCCCCCATCAAAATAAAATGACTGTAGAACTGCTTTCTTTCGCTGATAATAAAGGAGGACTTGCCAAAGCAGCTAGCTTTTTATGCTCCAAGTATCTGAAAGAAGAGCTTGCAAGCTGTGACAGACAGGATTTCAGAATCACTGAAACTGAAATTTCTGATGCTCTAAATATAGTGGGTGGGTTTCTTACTAGTATATGTGCTCATGATCTTTGAATAAACAATTTATCATTTCTCATAGTTTCCATGCTATGGAATTTTGTGTAGAATTTATGGTCCACAACAGAGTTATAAAAACTTTTTTTCTCTTCTAGGATGTGGTGGACCTGACCCTGGTCTCCTTCTTGTATATGGACCTGTCAGATGCCATCTGGGATTCCCTGCATGGAGAATTCGCTACACAGAGATTGTGTGAGTTTAGTGGTTATAGCTGCACAAGTATTTCTTCTTTTTTCGGTCAAAATTGTCATATATGTACAATAATCCCCTCTGTTTTTGCATGTACATATACTCGATAGTCATTTCATGTCTTAATCATAATTGAATAGCTAGTCTTATTTCTAATACAAGTATATTGAGCTGAGACTGCTGTCATTTTTTGTTATAAGCAAATCAGATTTCATTTAGGATTACCTGCATGGACAATCTGTTAATATAGCATTTCAAGTTTTACCCTTACATTTGTATGCTTTTGTACCCTTTTCCGTGAAGGTTTTACCGAATTTACCTATTTTTATACTGACATGGTTATGGAACATGAGTTCTTAAGTTCTTAGATCAGCTTTTATGAGTACTTGAGGCGTTCTGTACATTATTAATATTTCTAATACTAGGTTTTTTCTTTGCAATGCTAATTATATACGTGTGCTTTTATTTATCTTACCCATTGTTTTTTTTTTCCTAACGACGATCAGCAATAGTGTCTTACCCATTGTTTAATGAAGCTTTCATATATAGTTTAATATTATCAAGTATCATACACCTAGAGCTCATTCAATCATATTGAGGCATCATGGGAGTCGCTACTCTCAAATTTCACTCAACCATAGTTGAAGGTACCATAGAAATAGAGGTTTAAGTAGGGGTGTTAATTTCAGGTCACGGGTCGGGTTCAGGTCGAACCTGGAACTGACCCAGCACTATTTGGGTCAACCCGAACCCGACCCGTTTGCAAATTGGTCGGTTTTTCGGATCCGAACTTGACCCGCTTTGGGTTCGGGTCAACCTAACCTGACCCGTGGACACGGCAACGCCAGTAGCAGCGGTGGGCCGGCGGCAGCGGAAGCTGGTGGAAGCGGCTAGCGACCGACGGCAAGATGCGTGGACGGCGAACAGGCGGGTCAGCGGGATGCGACGCTGGGCAGATTCGGGACGCGAGGCTTCGGGATGCGAGCGGTTTGGGTTCGTGTCGGGTTTTTAGGTCGTGTCAAATATTGACACCCCTAGGTTTAAACGACATGTACCTCCCAACAAAACCTTTTGCTTTGATACCACTTCTTAGGGTGTGAACCAAAACAACAGAAGTTGTAGTAAAAATATGCAATAATCAAACTTTTTTATAGTTTATTATGGATTCTAACTTTCGTTTATCCTGTCAAGTATAGGCTATTTTGGATTGGCCTATTGATGTAAATTCAGGTAATGGGAAGAGAGAAACTAGGGAGACAGGCCCAAGAGAGAGAGAGAAAACAATTAAGAGTCCATCTAAAAGAGGAGATTAGGAAATATCTTTATTATTCATTAAATGATAATCAATTATAAGTCTTGAATTCCCTATTTAGGGAAATAAGTTACTAGATAAATTTTCAAAGATAAAAACAAACATTTAGATTCAATTCTAAACCTATATAAACTAATCTAATCCTAATAATTCAAATTCAATCTCGAAAATTATCCGTAAGGATTATTTAACCAACAAAATAAATAAACAAAATCTTAACCCCTTAATGAATCCAAAAAAAGATTGAAATTAAACCTATACCTGATTTCTACTACAACATCCATTCTAATATTGTTGTGAAAACTCTTTACGAATAGTCTTTTTTTTTTAACACCTAGCAATCTTCATGCATCTTATTGAATTAATTAAAAAAAAAACCCAAACTTAATACATAAATGATGACACCAAATTTAAGATTTTGTTTGGGACAGCTTTCTTGCTACTTTTTATAGCAGTTTTTTAATACAAATTTTAGGGTATTAAAAAGTTGTTTTAGAAAACACTAAGAAAGTCATCACAAACAAAACTTTTATTTAGTAGTAGATTACTCTCCCATTTTGCAATCATTGATCATTGATCATTGGCACATTGAGCATCAAGTTTTTTTTTAACCTTTCTTATTTTGTGACTCTACAGAGTTTCCTTCAGCAACGACTAGAGAAATTATTTTGTGCCGAGTCTGGACGAGAAGAATCATCCGGACATGTTAGTGTACACACTATGTACAAATTTGTATATAACGTGCATCAAATTTTTGTACACAGTGTATACTCACATATCCAGACGATTCTTCCCGCCCGAACTCCGCACAGAATAATTTCTCCTACTCTTACTTTAGCATCCCAATTTTCATCGAGGCTTCCTTTCTGAATCAAAATTTTCTAATATAGTTTCTGCATGCACAAGCATTTTGTGCTGCAACTCTATTTCTATCCAGTCTGTTACATTACTTTATTTGCAACTTAATATTCTTATTTATATTTGCAGACATATGGGACCGCTAAAATCTATGAAATATGGTGCCATTCTCAAAGCCTTTTTTGAGTTTTCAAAGAAGCAACAAAATTATGGTATTTCTTATTCTGTTACTACTCGGATCTTTACCAGATTTGCAAGTTCAATGTTCTTGTTTCCTTGATTCTAGCTATTTTTACAAACCCTCATGAATGTGCTCACAGAGAGAGAGAGAGAAGATTTATTGATGATCTGTTCTCTGTGCCTCTAGGTACTTGAAGCAGTAGCTGATGCTATTGTTGCAAGAAGCTTCTGCTTAATTAGCAAGAATCCGACTGCCTGACATGGAACAAGTCTGCACTATCGCTTCATATGAGGCGGATTTCTTACTGCTTCTTAAAATAATTTTTTAATACAAAAATTAAAATATTTATGCTAAAAAATATTTTAAAAAGCAGTAAGAAACCGTACCAAATGAAGCCTCTATCTTTAATCCTTCGTTGAAATCTTATAAGTCCTGTTTCCAAATTATGTAGCTTTATAGGGAACATGCTAATATTAGAGGCTTTATGCACCACTCTTTCATTATTGGGAGAGCTACCATTTGTTGTATTATTATATTAATATTTCGTAAAGCACTCATGTGGAAAGGCTTTTGTACTATCTTACTAGTTCAGCTTGATGGTTCAAATTCAAACTGCTATCTTTTGAATTTTGGTTTAATCAATTCGATCGTGATTGTTCGACAAGTTTTATACTGATTGTTGACTATCTAACGCAGCCTCCATTTTTCTCATCCAAGATTTGAGGCCTTGTAGTGACAGTGTTTATTAGATTTAAATAAAAATTTGATTCTTTACATGCCATAACGAAGAAAAAGGATTCATGTTATTGACTGCACGTAGTAAAATAAAGACTTGTTATTATTGTTGGTTTTAACCAACCATGACTTCTTTATAGTAAGGGCATCTCCAACCGAAAAACTCATTTTTCATTTCAAAATGTAGTAATTCATCTCCAATCGAACTCCATTTATTTTTAATCTTTCGTTCGCTTCTTCTTCTCGCTGCGAAGGTAACTATTTTTCTCCTCTTTCGCGCGCTTCTCAGGCAAATCCCGTAACACCGAAAATTGGCGTAGGTGTGGCGTCGCATTGTTCAACCATCAAATTTGGTGTGTGATTTAGTGTTCAAATGAAACGAATGGCTGACGGTACCATATGTAGTTCTGTTGGAAGTCATCTAATCACGGTGCACTAAAACTAAAATTTTCTCGCTGAGTTCTCATTCTCAATTCATTTCTAGCAAGTGCTCCTGCAGCTGTTTGACATGAGAACGCTGCATTCTATAGCCAAAAAAAAAAATATTTTCTGAAATTTTCATCATGAGAAACAAATTTTTATAACTAAATTTATTAGTGTGGTAGCTCTATTAAGAATATTAGACTATTTCCTAATGTTTAATATCTAAATTTTATAATAAAAAAAATATTATTAGTATGAACTTATTCAAAATCAATGCAGAATTCTATGCACATATTTTGATGGAATTTAAATATCAATATATTTTGAAGTAAATATAAATTTTTAGATGTTATATATATATAAAAACATAAAAAAAAAGTATCGATGTTGCTCTATTTTTAAAATATCGATCTTCTTGTCTGGTGACACAATACAATGCTAAATCAACAACAGGTCCGCTGTAAGGATGGAAAAACTCGGTACACCTCGGTATAAGCGGGATTTTGCCTACGACCGGATGTTCCTCTGTATCCGATTGGAGGACGTAATAATTGTTCATATGTTCAACATTGTTTACCCAAAAATAGCTAATCAAATTATTGATGTTGCTATCTTTTCTACATGCAAAAATAGAGCAACATATGACTGGTCTGCCATGAATATGCTTTCAGAGGTCAGGAACAAATTGACGTAGAGTGACATGATGCATTCCGATTGATCTTCGAATTTTCCTCCAATACTACCGTTGAGCTTTATACTTTTTTCTGTTTTAAAGGACTAAAATTTGCCTTTTTACGTTTCCTGGTCAGTTCTTAAAATTATAGGAGTTACATTCTCAACTAAAGCCTCAACCTTCCCTACTTGCTTCTCTTTCTGCTCAAACAACTTCTCCATCTCCTCCAAGCTCCTCCCTTTCGTCTCCGGCAAGAAAAAATAGAAGAAAAACCAACCGATCAGAGCTATCCCAGCATCGAGGAAGAAAGCCCCCGATATGCTTATGGCCTTATACAGCGAAATGAAGGACATTGTCAACACCCCACTTATCACCCTGTTCGTCCCCGCCCCCAAACTCACCCCCTGCGCTCTCAATCTCAACGGAAATATCTCCGAACTATATACCCAAGTGATCGGCCCCAATCCTATAGAGTACGTCGCCATTAATGATAGCACCGCCGCGATAGTCACCCCCAGCGCCGCCTTCGACTTCTCGCCCTCCGCCTGCCGGTCGATTACTAGCAACGCGGACGCAAGTGCAAGGAATGAAAGTATTATCCCCCCTGCGCTGGTTAAAAGCAGAGGCCTGCGCCCAACTCTGTCTAGAAAGAACGTGGCGACCAGTATAAATATGGTTTTGATAAATCCCATCGCCACACTTGCTCCCAGCTTCTTGTTCCTGCTAGTGATCCCTGCCTTCTCGAATATCCTCGGGCTGTAGAGGCCCACCGTGTCCATGCCGGAGGCTTGCTGAAAGAAATGGATACCCACCGCTGCGATCACTATGCGGCGGACCACGGGGGTCGGACGGACAAGAAGCTCTCTCCACACGCCTTCCTCGTGGCCGCGTTCCTCATCAGCAGCTGCCGATTTGATCTCTTCGAAGCGGAGTGCCGCTTCTTCGGGGGAGTCGGAGGTCTTGGCCAGAACGGCGGCGGCTTCATCAAGGCGGCCCTGCATCACGAGCCAGCGGGGAGACTCCGGCATCAGGATGAGGACTCCGGCGAAGATGAGGATTGGCGGAACGGCACCGATAAGGAACATCACGCGCCAGCTGATGTGTTCCGGCAGACCTGCGAAGACAAAGTTGGAGATGAAGCCGAAGAGGACGCCGATGTTGATGAAGATTTCGGAGAAGGAGGCAAGAAACCCGCGGGCTGAGGAAGGCGCGACTTCGGCGGTGTAGACTGGCGCAATCATGAGAGCGTAGCCGACGCCGATACCGGCGACGAAGCGGCCGCACATTAGGAAGGCGTAGTTTGTGGCGAAACCCATTAGAATGGATCCGGCGAAGAAGATGGCAGCAGCCAAAGCCATGGTGTAGCGACGGCCGAGCCAGTCGGAGGTGCGGCCGGCGGCGAGAGAGCCGATCACGGAGTAGAAGCTAATGATGCCGGCGAGGATCTCTAACTCTGTGTCGCTGATCTCTAGATCGTCCTGGATGAATATGGATGCTCCGGTCATCACCGCCAAGTCTGCAAGATCGACAAGCTCAATCTTTTATGTTATGAATCCGAAATATCGAAAAAGTTTATATTTTTTAACACATAATTAAATAGATATGAGGGAGAATCGGCTTGCTGACCATAGCCGAGAACGATGGAGGTCATGGAAGCAAGCAGGGAGCAAACGAGAGCGTAGCTGTTCTTTGCCGGCTTCTTAGGTGCCTCTATGGTCGCCGGCCTATTGCCGAAGGATGTTTCCAGCATCATTTTCCGGCTGTCCATTAGGCACATATGGATCGTTCAGTGCGTTGTTTGAGCGGGACTGCGTCCTCTTCAAAAGAAAATTTAACTACAATCTTTTATATATATAGAATACCCTAAAGTTTTTTAAAACAGTACAAAAATGCAGTTCCCAAAAAAGCATTTGTGCAAAAGTGCCACAAAAAAAAATCCTCCATTTCCAAATGAAGAAGGCAAAAAAACACTCAAACAAACAAAACCTAAACCTGAGACATAGCACGCTTTGATGAGTTCAATAAAAACGCCGTGTGTTTAGGATTTAGGGTTTATGAGTTCAATATCATATGTAATAATTTTAAATCACAATGAAAATTTTGTTTAATCCCAAATTAATATTTAAGAAAGTAAAAATTACACTCAAAACTCTATCAATCAAGGAATTCTTTAATGCTATAGAGTAAAAAAGAAAAAAAAAGGTGAGGATATAATGAAATACTTAAAAATAAATAAATAAATCAAAATATCCTGACCAACTCTTATTTATTCTCCAAGTATCCAATCATCCACTAGAAAAAAAAAAAATTATGTATGCTACGCCACCAAAAATCACATTGATCAAGCAACTTATTGTTGGGTATATATAAAAGTCCAATTCTAGACATCTATAATACCAATTAAAAAATTTAAGTCATATTGTTGGGTATAGATCATCCATCTGTGGATAATTAATCTTATATTCTTCCACTTCTCTAACAATGAAGAAAGAATGATCTTTATATCACTTACTATATAATAGAATTTTGCAACTTGGCCAAGCCCCTTGATCTTTGTATCACTTTCCATTATTGCAATGCCACTTTGAGGAGCCCTAATGCTATAACGCCCTACTTATAGCAACATTGCGCCAACAAACAGAGAGGGCAACATTGCAACACCCCCAAGGGCATATCTCAACTCAACAATTTCATTCTAAATTCAAATCACAAGTCTCCTTTTTGACCCAAATAACCATAAACACGACTCTAAATATGTTACAAAATACCAATAATACTAAGTAAACTCACAAATCTTACTACGTCCATTTCGGGACATTCAGAGATGAAATCATTGGCGGAGCCATTATTACATCATCTAACCACCTTGATCCTACTGTATCGCCCGACCTTCATCAACTGATCTCAATCATCTGACAAACATTACTTGACTTATATGATCATCTAATTGACATCATTATCTCTCCACTACTTTTAAATCTTTACTACAATTATGAGAGACCATGCAAGCAAGTGCTCCAAACTTTATAATAATATCTTCTCCAATTTTTGGAAGATCGAACTTTCAAAACTTGAAGTATATTTTGGATTAAGTTAACAAAATCAGGTCTCGTGATTTTTTTCTCTTTTAAGGTTCTCACATAAAAACTTCAACACTCTATATTTCTTCTCTTTTATTTATGTATGTACTAGATGTCAATGAAAATTTATGATGTAAAATTTTTTTGTCTATCACCGTAAATTTTCTAACATGCAAATGTTTGATGTTCTTTGTAGAAAAGATTCCCATCATACTGCAAACCTTTTTTTAAAGAAAGAAAATCAATCCCTCAATCCAGATGATGAAGACCACTAAGGCTCCACTTAGGGCATCTCCAACCGAAAATCTTATTTTTCATTGCAAAATGCAGTGAAATAAAAATGTGTCGTGATTCATATCCAATCGAACGTCATTTTGGCCCCTAACCGTCGCTATTTTCTTTCGCGCCTTTCTTCCGCAAGTTCGGTAGAGACCAAAAAATGGCGCAGATGAACAGTGCAACGCCAATATTGGTGTCGCACTGTTCATCCGCGATCAAATAGCGGAGGAAAAGGCGTTCAATTGCGACTCATGAGGGCCTCCATTCGGTTGTTTGCCGAACGGTTGGAGATGGCCTTATGCTATAGATAAATTTAAGAATTAAGGTGCTTGACTGCCAAAATAATTTGCATTTTTTTTTCAGAAAAAAGTGAAAATATTTTGCTTCTGTTAAAAAAAACATTTTCTTAAGAAAAAACATGCAAATGTTTGATGTTCTTTGTAGAAAAGATTCCCATCATACTGCAAACCTTTTTTTAAAGAAAGAAAATCAATCCCTCAATCCAGATGATGAAGACCACTAAGGCTTCACTTATGCTATAGATAAATTTAAGAATTAAGGTGCTTAACTGCCAAAATAATTTGTAAAAATACATTTTCTTAAGAAAAAAAAATTCTTAAGAAAACTAAATAATATTATTTGTTTTTGGTCACTTGATCCCTAAGCATTTTACACTGTGTTCTCTTTTATTCAGATTGACAAAAACACAAATTTAATTTGCATTTACTGCAAAAATGCAAATTAAATTTTTGTTTGCTATGATAAAATGTTTTCACTATTATGTAGTTATAAATTTTATATAAATCCTGCGAGACAGAAAAAATGACAAAATGAAATCCTAATTTGCACAATTTGTGCCATTAATAGAATATTATTGTCATTGAAAAAAATGGTGAGAAGTTGAAAACATAGTTGGAGAAGTATTTCTCTCTCTCTCTCTCTCTTTCTCTTTCCATATGTCATGTTATGATATAATTAAAATCATTAGTTAATTTTTATCATTAAAATAATTTAAGAAATAATTATTTACTAAAAAAATTAAATTTTTGTTTTTCAAATAAGTTATTTTTCAATAAATGTCGATGTTTTTTAATTTATATTTTATCTTATTACAAATTATAATAAGTAAATGTTCCCCTCCCATCCCATATCTTTTTTTTCTCTCTCTATCTCCTCCCTCTCTCACTCTCCTTTCTCTATCTCCACACTCTCTCTCCTTCTCACATCTTTTGATAAATATTAACATAGAATTTTTATTTTCCTTTATAGCAATTTAAGATATAATGTTTTACCCAAAAAAATTAGTAATTATTTTTTAAAATTATATTTTCAATGAACAAAAACTTTTATATAATTATTTTATTTCATTTACTAAAAATTGATTTTTTTTTTCTTTTTTATTTAAGCTCTCTATCCTCCCTCATCTCTCTCTCATAATTAGAATGATAGTTTCCTCACTGTTTTATTTTTTAGAAAAACAATCATAATTATATTTGATTGTTACTTTCTCACCGTTTTTTAGAAATTTTTAAAATAAAAAGCTAAGTTCTACAACAACCTCACAATCAATTTTATAAAATGCGGCAAACGTCCAAACTAACCCTAAATAGGAAAGCTTTGCCAATTTGTTGCCATGAACAAATGGGTCAATAATTATTGGACATCTCCATTTTTATTTTCTGATTTTTTTTCCTATAAACAAAAATTTTTAAAAATGGTCAAAATATAATATTTGAGTAATTTAATAATTATAGTTTAGGGTTCTCATAAATGAACGGCACTGCTGTTTCTGCTCACCTATAATTTTTATTTTTAAATTCTTTGTGATTTTAAAACATAATTACAAAATTATTTAATTCCTTGTGATTCTATAACATAATTACTAAAAATTGCTCTTTTTTTCAATTATAGGTACTGTTTCCAAATTCTGTAGCTTTGTAATAATAAGGGAACAAGCTAAGATTAGAGGCTTTATGCGCCACGCTTGCATAATTGAGAGAGTTACTATTGGCACGACCTGACAACTTGATCCAAAGATGACCCGAAAAATATGAGTTAGGATTAACCCGTTTAACAAATGGGTTGGATTCGAGTTTCAATTTCGACCCTTTTAAAAAATGGGTCGGCTCTGGGTCAACCCGATAACCCGAAATTGGACTGGGATTGAACCGGCCGCCAAGTGCCAACTCGCGTAGTTGCAGCCTTGCCCTAGCCCTCGCATCGAACGGTCGAACCGCAGAGCTGCACTGGTCGCCCCGCCTCACATAGTCGCAACCACACCGGTCGCCTCGCCCTCGCATGGTCGCATCCGCGTCTCCCACTCCTAGTAGGGCTCGGCTCAGTCGCCGGTCTCATCGTCTCACGTCAAACCGCAGAGTCGCACACAACGCTTGAAGCCTCCCAAGCATGCCCCAGCATGTCGCAAGCTCGCGCGGCCTCGCCCTTGCTCGAATCGTGCCTGAATCCCAATCTCTATATCTCGTTCGCGGGTCAGGTCGAGTCAATCCAGCAACCCGCACAGGTCAAGTATGGGTTGAGAAACCTGCCCCGTTTGCAAGAACGAGTCGGATTCGGGTTGACCCATTTATGGCCGGGTCAAATCAAGTTCGACTCGAACCCAACCCATTGACCCGAATTGACACCCCTAGGCTCAACTTGATGGCTCAAATGCAAACCGCTAGCTTTGATTTTCAAGGTTTTCACTTCTGAAATATAGACACATCAATTCAGTTCACTCGTCATAGAAAGAATACTAATGAAAAAATAAATGACACTACCATTGCATGTTATATTGCCAAACCACTAAATTTAGAAGTTTGATTGAACCAACCATAACTTCCCTATAGTAATCACCTTGCATTGAAATCATTTTTTTTTTCTCATTAAGTTCTCAATTCATTCCTAATAAGTGTTTGCTATAACTGTTTGACATGAGAATAATGCTTCTATAGCTAAAAAAATTGATGCAGGTGAAGGTTGTGCAGAATACCTATTTCTGGAATAATAAAGGCTCTATTTCTTATCCCTGCAATGGGAGGCATCAGTATCACTAGCTCTGCTTTTATTACCAGCTCCTTGCTGCCCAAATGCCTGATCAGAGCCAACTTGCTGCTTCCCATACCTGGAAACTGGTGGCTCGAGTACTTCTGATGGTGTACTGAGCTGCCGGGTCGAGTTGGCGGCTTGCGGTGTCGATGTATTTGAACCATGCCCCATCGAACGGGAAGCACTGCTTGCCGCCGCCTCTTTGTCAACCCTCAATTCACTGTTGGATGGAGAACACTTGGTCTCATTGGTGATCATAACTTGATCACCCTTCTGATCCTTCTCTCCACTCGTCCTCATCGAACTCGTACCGAAAGGGAATTGACGGTGCCAAAACCCCCCCTGATACAAGTCCCTATTCGTCGCGAATGAAGCTCGAGAATTACTTCGTGCGGTATTTTTGAGGTCTGCATCTTTAGGTTTTGCCTGATGAAAGTCAATATCCTGGGCATCTGTAGCTTTGCCAGGTTTCTTGGCTTCTTGGTGTTTGTCTTTCTCCTGGTGGATTGGAAGATTAGATATCTCCATCAAATCAGCTTTAGCAGCAGAGGAACGACATGAAGTGATTGCAGTCATTGGAAAAGCCTTCTCAGGAGGCACAGCAGGAGTATAATTAGGGGGAAGAAGATCGTCCCAATTCTCTAATAGTTCTTTGTAGACTTTTCTAAGAGTGACTTCTGTAAGACCTGTTACTTTGCATATCTCGGCCTGGGTTTTGCGCTTGTCTTCCAGCTGACAAGCAAGATATATTGCAGCAGCAGATATGCTGATGGGATTTCTACGGGTACAGAAGCACTTATTGATGACAACTTCTCCAATATGAGCTGCAAGTTCCTGATAGTATATAGTTTGAGAGGTAGAAATAGTTTCAATTTAAAATTTTGATTTGAAAATCTGTTAGATCAGAAGTACCTGAGCAGATTTGTTGAGTTGAAGTAGAGTGCAAAATCTAGGCATGTGAACTGATATTGAATTGCTGTTGATAGGCTGGCTCAATTTCAGAGCTTCACCAAGGATTTTGATGTACTTTCCTATCTCCTTCTGGGGAAGATTACTTGCCATGGAGATTTCCTGAAATCAATATTAAAAGATTAATCAGATGATGGTATTTGTGAAGGGTGATAGAAGTTGATGTAGGTAATCGGTGGAAGATTGGGATGCAAAGAAGTAACACACAAATAAGGGAACCAAATACAAGCTTCAAAGCTTCAAAATATCATAATATTCATCTCTCCACTCCTTAAATATCTTGCTTATATAAGCTAGCAAGAACATTCTAGAAATCATTTTAACAAACTATATAGCATATTCCTAAAGCCTCATTTAGTTAACATACACCGAAGCTGTCAAACACTTCGAGTGGCGTCAAGCAATGGCTACAGAATTCCTGGCACTATAGAAGCAAGGAACATGGAACCTAGTTCTGCCACCTCCTGATTCATTAGTTCTAGGCTGTAAATGGACTTATCGAACCAAACTTCATGCAGATGGCTCGATGGCAAAATATAAGGTAAGGCAAGGCTGGTTTTGCTCAAGGAAATTACCAAGAATACGGCTTGGACTACACAGAGACGTTCAACCCAGCCGCCAAGTTACCTACAATTCGCATACTCCTTGCAATAGCCATTCATAAATGACTGGCTTGTTTACCAGCTTGACGTGGCAAACACTTTTCTACACGACAATCTCTCAGAAACTGTCTATATGGTCCAACCGAAAGGATTTGAAGACTCCTCTCATCCTGATTATGTGTTTCTTCACAAAATGATCTATGGCCTAAAAAAAGCTCCAAGACAGTGGTACATTCACGTCATACTTTGTGCCACTAGGCTTCTCCCACAGTAGCGCAGACCCATCTCTCCTAATATTCAAACAGCTACATGTTCAAATCTTTCTACTTATGTATGTGGACGATATACTCATAACTGGTAACAATCAAAGCTATCACAAAGATTCTTGATCACCTCAACAGCAAATTCTCTATGAAACACTTTGGTGAAGCAAATGAATTTTTCAGCATCAAGATTGATCATCACAATCAACATTATTTTCTCCTCAAAAGCAGTATGTGTACTCTATCCTTCAGCAAGCTCATCTGACGCATTGCAATTCACGGTTCAATCCTACTTGCACGAAGCTCCCCTCGATCTTTCCTACTAAATCCATGCTCTTGAATCCAAACCTTTACAGGAGACTCACGAGCTCTCTTTAATATTTAATGCTTACTCATCCGGACATAGCATACAACGTCAACCTATTATCTCAGCACATGCATAATCCTCTTCCTCAACACATCTATCTTTTCAAAAGGCTTCTACGCTACAAGGAACACTTGATTATGGTATATCCATTACGAAAACTAACCTTGTGCTTAAATCATTTTCAGATGTGGACTGGGCTGGGGATCCAATTTCTCAAAAGTCTACATCTGGTTATTATTCCTTTCTAGGAGACACAATTATATCCTAGACGGTTAAAAAGCAACACACGGTCTCCAAATCATCTATGGCATATGAGTACCGTGCACTGGCAGCACTTACATCGGACACTATTTGGCTTCGTAGGCTTCTTACAGATTTCGGTGTGTCGCAAGATTATCCAATGGACATGTATTGTGACAATACTTTCGCTATTGCACTGGCCAATAACCAGTCTTTTATGCTCGCACGAAGCATATCAAAATTGATCAGAAATTTATCCAGGATCACATACCAAACCACAACATTCGTCTCCTTCCAATAAGCACAATTGATCAAGTGGCTGATATCTTCACTAAATCTCTATCTACACCTCGATTTCACCAACTCTGGCTCAAACTGTCAGTCATCCAAGACCCATCAGTTTGCAGGGACGTATTAATGCATAAAGACAAATGACGCCTGTATTATTATTTTAGTTGCTATATATGCTTATGTAATGAGGTGGCATTAGTTAATTGGTTCTTATGTATAGAGGCCACTCTCCATTCTCTTTATATACTTAAAATAGGATAAGCCTTTCATCTCTAATGTTTTTGTCTCTTTCTCTTCTATTCATATTGTCATCTTCTTGGTTCTGCTATTCGCTTGCTTTCAAGATACTGTGCAACACCTACATCATACTCCACTTACGTCAAAAGAGCTCGACTGCGTCAAGACGCGTCATTGGAAGAGAGAAAGGTGTAGGAAAAACGAGCAATCCTCCTGAATCAAAGATTTTTCATCTTCAATGCCTTCCCACAAGCTCGTTCATCTCTCCAAATGCATTAGGTCTTGACTTAAGCCATCTTGTGTCTCAAAAAAAAAAATCGAAGCTGCACTAAACTGCTCTTTCTCATTCATCCTCCAAATGCTGCTCTTAAACAACTTGTAATCAAAATGAAGTACATCTAGAAATTTATTAAGATTTGGAGGGGCAGGTTGGTCATTGTTGGGAACTGTTTGCAGCAAACCATCATGATAAACAGTGGAGAGAGGCAAGTCCCTCCCATTTGAACCTAGAAGTCCTACAGCAACAGGTATAAGCTTAGGTCCTTTCACAGGTTGGCCTGATGTAGCACTTCTTGGCTGAACTTCAATGACCTGAACACATAGAGCACATTCTCCAGATCTCCACACTTTTGAGTACATATCTGTTTCAATTGCACCCAATTGAGAACATGTTGATAATGCAGCAACAAGTGTGAGTTGGTTAGGCTCGACATTAGCATCCTCCAGTTCAATGAAAGCAATCAGAGCTTCTTTGGGTCCACCATTCTGTTCATAGTCAGAGATTAATGCATACCAAACAGCTATATTGCGATATGGCATTTCCCCAAACACACGAAGGGCCGCATCAAATTCATGATATTTCGCATATGCATCCAGCATGATGGTCCAGGAGATTGAATCTTTCTCCTTCATGCTTTCACGAATCCTAACATCCAGATCACTGAAAATTGATTCTATGGAAGATGAAGAAATTTGCAAAAAGGGTATATCATCTAGTGTGAGGCTACAGTTAGGCCTGTCAAACAAAATCAAACTATCAATGGATCCCATTCGTGTAGTGTGCGCAATGAGCTCACCATTGGCATTCTCCGTAAGAAGAGACCCAGACCTCCTAAGTCCTCGATGAACTGATGAAGCAGAGAGGAAATTGATTATCCCCCAGTGATCCAGGAACCTCACTATCCAGCTAATGTCATATAGCTCATCACTAGCTACAAGCCACTGACAATCTGCAAGTGAAAGCCTTCGACAAGGATTATAAATATACTTAGTGTTAAATCTCAACCTTACGATCCCAAAGATATCAACGGCTGAGAACAGTAATCCGTGGGAAGACTACCTGGATAGCATTAATTCCTTCCATTGATTTAGGAATAATTGTATTCTCATTATTATAAGAGTTATTTGTTTCCTTATCAATACACCTTGTATAGATCTATAAATAGGGAGTAGATTGCATAATAAAATTCAAGCTTTTCACTCTCAAATTCTCCGTTTTAACATGGTATCAGAGCCAACGGCCTTAATTGTCGTCGAAGAACAACGATCCTAGATCGTCAGAGGAGAAAGAGAAAAGTAGAAGCTCGGGGCATCCGAAACTTGATCATTCATATTCCTAAAGATGTTTCTGAGGCCTTATCTGATAAAAATTGGAAAAATGCCATGAAGGATGAAATGTAGGCCCTGGAGAAAAACAAAACTTGGGAGATCGTCAATCTACCGATAGGAAAAAAATCGGTCGGCTGCAAATGGGTGTTCTCAGTAAAATACAATGTTGATGGCACATTAGAGAGATATAAGACAAGACTGGTGGCAATAGGGTTTACTCAAACGTATGGCATTGACTACCAAGAAACGTTTGCGCCTGTAGCAAAGATGAATACTGTCCGAATACTTCTCTCACTGGCAGCCAAGTACGATTGGCACCTGGAACAACTGGATGTGAAAAATGAATTCTTGCATTGGGACTTAGAAGAAGAGATATTTATGAAAATACCACCAGGGCTTAAAGAAAAATTTGAAGGTAACAAGGTGTGCAAACTAAAAAAAGCTCTATATGGGCTCAAACAATCACCAAAGGCCTGGTTCGGAAGATTATCTAAATTCATGCTCCTGAATGGGTATCGACAGAGTCAAGGGAATCATACACTATTCTTCAAACACTCAGACTCAGGGGGAGTCACAATATTATTAGTGTATGTTGATGATATTATTTTGACTGGAAATAATGAAGAGGAGAAAGCCAGCTTAAGAAAAAGTCTTACTAAAGAATTTGACATCAAAGAATTTGGTAGACTAAAATATTTCATCGGAATTGAAGTAGCTCACTCCAGTAAAGGAATCTTCATTTCACAACATAAATACATCAAAGATCTTCTAAAAGAAACAGGTAAACTAGCCTGTAAACCAGCACCAACACCAGTAGAACCTAATCTTAAACTGCGAGAAGCTAAAGAAGATCCAGATGTAGATAAAGGAGCCTACCAGAGACTTGTAGGGAAATTAATCAACCTCTCCCACACCAAACCAGACAAAACATTTGTTGTAAGCATGGTCAATCAGTTTATGCAGAATCCAAAGCAGATTCACATGCAAGCGGTAGACAGGATCTTGCACTACCTTAAAGGAAGACCTGGAAAAGGAATTCTCTTTAAGAGAGATCGTAGAATAACCCTAGAAGTATACACGGATACTAACTACCCAAGATCACCGGTTGATAGAAGATCTACTTCTGGGTATTGCACATTTCTTGGAGGTAACCTAGATACATGGAGAAGCAAGAAACAGAATGTGGTGGCAAGATCCAGTGCATAAGCAGAATATCGAGCTATGGCCTTGGGAATATGTGAGCTACTATGGATCAAAATAATCCTAGATGATTTAAAGGTTAAGTGGGATGAGCCCATGAAACTACATTGTGACAACAAATCAGCAATCAGCATAACCCACAATCCAATCCAGCATGACAGAACCAAGCATATAGAAGTGGACAGACATTTTATTAAAGAAAAACTAGACAGTGGTCTAGTAAGTGTTGATCATGTACCATCAAAGGATCAACTTGGAGATATCCTTACTAAAGGATTGGACAGTTCTGCCTTTCTCCGAATGATTGACAAGCTGGGAATGACGGATCCATACTTCCCAACTTGAGGGGGAGTGTTTAATCTCAACCTTACGATCCCAAAGATATCAACGGCTAAGAACAGTAATCCGTGGGAAGACTACCTAGATAGCATTAATTCCTTCCATTGATTTAGGAATAATTATATTCTCATTATTATAAGAGTTAATTGTTTCCTTATCAATACACCTTGTATAGATCTATAAATAGGGAGTAGATTGCATAATAAAATTCAAGCATTTCACTCTCAAACTCTCCGTTTTAACACTTAGCAATTACTGTTTTAACACTTAAGGACAAGTGCTTTTCAGGCGAGTTATCTGATGAATTCTTGTTGAAGAAATGAGGTACCGCTTGTCTCTCAAGCCGATGTGCAGTGGATGAAGAGAACCAATCAATATCCGGTGGATAGAGAGTGATGTGTGTGGTTCGTAGGTCTCTCACGTGGGCCGACACGCACAGGCATGATGGTCACTGAATGGGCCTCACAGCTCGAGAGCGCTGGAGCGGATCAGGATCACGATTCTGGTCGCGAGGGAAATTGGAGACAGAATTGGAGTTGGTCTGTGGGAGATTGGGATGGACGCTAGGAGTGAGATCACACTCAATGCTAGGTGTAGGATTGCAGGAACACAGTGGGAGCGGAAGCGGAGTAGCAGGCACAGTTTTGACGATTCGAGGCGGCATATCATGTGTGGGCCGTGTGAGCACGGGGTGTGGGAAGCCGCGAGTTGGCTGTGGGAGTGCGCTGGTGTCACGTGGGTTCGGAAGGCAAAAGCTAGGTCATATCACGGGAGGCGTCAATCCCAAACGTGGAGAGGGGCATGGGCGGGCTTGTTTCGGTTGTGTGCAACGTGGGTAGGGCCTCCATTCGATTGCGAGATGGAGCAGAAGTGGAATTAGAGTCGATCGCGGGATGATTGAAGGAGCAAAGGAGCGATGGCGCCGGTATGATTATCGGTCTACCTATCCGTATTAATGACACCATCACTCTGAACAATAGACCCAAGACATCTAAAATGAGTACTCTTATTAATGACTTGATCGTCCAAAGTCACAATCCCTCACTATATCAATTATTACTAAAATTACACTCCATATATTCAGTTTTAGATCTACTCAAACAAATGCCTTTAGACTCTAAGGTTGACCTCCATAATTCAAGTTTACATTCAACTCCCTCTCTAGTCTTATCAACAAAAAGAATATCATCGGCGAAAAGCATACACCAGGGTACAACCTCTGGCAAATGTCTATTAAGAACATCCATGACTAAAGCAAAAAGATATGGGCTCAATCTGAGTTTTATTATATCCATTCTTATAAGTGATAAAATGCTCATCTCTTTTCTTAAATAAGGTATTAGCAATTACAAAATCATAAGCTAAAGAAAAATCTAATATGGTCTGACCACCTTCATTAGTCGCTCCAAAGTCATAACCATCATGCATGCTTTTAAAATCATCTAACTCTCTACCAACATGTCAATTTAAATCTCCTTCGGTAAAAACTATTTCTTCAAGAGATATATTTTTTATTAATTCTTCTGGGTCATTCCAAAATTTTAATTTTGAACACATATCCAAATATGCTTGAGAAACATAAACACTTATAATTTTAATAATCTTAGCATTAACAATAATCTTTAAAGCTCTAATTCTATCTCCAATTCTATTATTTTTTTATAATATTATCCTTCAAATTCTTATTTATAATCACACCTACACAATTTCTAGTACGACTCCTACTAAAATACCATAGTTTAAATCATAAATTATCAATCTTCTTAGCCTTCCCTCTAACCCATTTAATTTCCTAAATGCAAAGAATATCTATCTTTTTATGAATCATAATATCTATTGATTTCATTAATTTGCCTGTAAAAGAACCTATATTCCAAGTTTCTATCCTAATTTTAGTTTCATGGAGTAGCTTCTTTGCCCACATCCGTCCATGATGTAGGAACCCTTGCCTATTTAACACTGCACTCGGGAGTCGATGCAGCAACCGTTGCTCACTTGTCGCTGTATTCAGGCCATACAACGTCTCTTCCAAGGAACGCCCTAGCATTAACACATTAAAGGATTCATGTCATGATTATTCAACAAATTTTACGCTAGCTGTCAACTACCTAATACAACGCTCACTTTTCTCATCCCGAACTTGAGACCTCACAACGACAGTGTTCATAAATAAATTTAACGAAAAAAAAGAGGTGAGAGACCACTCAGACCAACATAGAGTGCTTGCTTATGCTGAAATAGCATTCACATTATGGTAGAAAATCAAAGGGGGCAAAATTGCCAATTTGGAAAAACGAGATGTTGCTTGAGTATCAAATTAATTTAACAGCCAGTTAGTAGCCATTGATGCCAATTCTGCCTTGTTTTAACAAATTAGTAAAAAATAATAAAGGTATATCCTAGCATGACGGAAGTCAATCTCGAGTGATTGTGACCTTGGTATATTATCATTGACGATTCTTAGAGGGATATCCTAGCATGACGAAAGCCAAAATTACTAAAAAAGCACCTAAAAGTCTTGGTCAAGGCTCCGTGACTCTTGGATTGGGGTCCACTCAATAATGCCCTAATATTATGGGATCTAAATAGGGTTTACCTCCACTTCACAACTATATTTCTCAACATCAAATGATGCAATAGGGTTGATAATATACATTTCACCCGTAAAAAAAAACATATAAAGACGAGCATATTGACCTTAGTAATCATGAGTACTATCCCAATAAGAGTAGTTAACTATAAGGGCTTAGGCCCATAGGAAGTCTCGACATCAAATCTAAATAAAGTCCTAAACATTAGACAATAAGTTGGTTCTTTAAATTCCCTCTTGAAAATACTTCTACTAGGTTCTTGCAAACCAAGGGAGCTCTTAAATTCCAAAGCCTAAAGCTTGATGAAGATTAGATACACACTCCAAAAGATTGATAGGTTCATTGATGCTTAAAATCAAAACCAATCTTCAAGGAACGCTTATGTATATGCAAGCAAGCTAACTTTTGTCAAGATTCATTTTTTTCTCTTAGGTTAAATTGAGTAAAAAAACATTAAAAAAATCCCTTATTTTTTATTATTTCTCCATCATCATCATCATCATTAGTCATATCCCAACTATTTGAGAAAATGATTAAAATAGACTCTTTATTCAAGTCTTTACAAAGAAATCAAAATAGTCCCTTGATGAGACTATTTTAGTTCTTCTTTAAGGAGTTAAAGAACCAAAATGGTTCTTTAATATAATTAGGGACTATCTTGGTCTTTCATAAATAGTCAATCAACCATTTTAATCCTTTCTCGCAACTATTTCTAGTCAACTTTAAGAATCCTTATTTTCCGTCGCTCGTGTTGAATGCATACTAAAATATTAAACCCATTCTTCACAAATCATTTTGAAAAACCTCTATGCATATAACCTTAAGTATTCATCTTCTCTTTCCTATTCCTCTGATATTAGTTTTATCTACTCATCTAATGGGATCACTTTTATCATTAATTTTAAATTAACAATCCACCAAAGTCCATTCTCATTTCTCAATTACCTTATCTTCGATAAATGTTAAGGATACAGAATATGGCAATGAAACGAAAAGCTGAAGAAATGACAGAAGGTTCGAAGAACCACTGCAGCCTAGAACACATCGACAGCCTTTGGACCCCCTTCAAATTGCTTTTGGACGCCTATTAGGGAGTCAAACAGCAGCTGGACCACCCAGATTGGTTGGGTAAAAGGCGGACAGCAGATGGACCCGTTGGTTTAACCGGACTGGCTAGGTCCATGAATCCATCAGACGTCATGTCTCAATTTCTTCTTAAAGATAATCGTTCCTTATTTATTCTTCCATTTTTATCATAAATCAAATTTTAACATTCTCATTCATGCCTGATCAACTCATATATCAATAATTTTTTTTATTATCCAACACTTAGATCCCTATAACATCACCAACATAATTACTGTATAAATTTGAATATGATCATGGGGGAGTGAATGAACACGATTTTTAACCAAGGTAAGAAAACACAAAATAATTCTCATGTGAATAAAAGCACCCAATATTAGTTCAAACTCAATGTTGACTACAAATGCTTGATTACCAAGGGCGTTACCAGACATTTAGGATCATCATAGCATTTAGTTTCTCTAATATAGCAGATTATGGAACGCAATGTCAAAGTTAGATAGATTTCTGCAGGTAACAAAGAGCTAACACTAGACCTCATCAAGGGTTCAGTGATCTCAATCTGAAACTAAAGAACAAGCTTGTGAAATGTTTGAACCTGCAATTAATAATGCTAAAGAGCATTGTGAAGAGAGAACCAATTGTAATTTAGCGATTCTAAAAGAAGAAACATTATCATTGAAATGAACTCATAGGGAGGAAACTATATTAAGAACTGTCTATAGAAATCAGGTATCACAGGAATCAACTAAGAATTCCACTAATACTCACGAGATTGAGTACTAGTAATCATAAATCACTTGGTAATTCATACAAAATTTTGAAGACAGTGGTGCTTTTAAAAAAAACACTTATACTTTAGTGTTAAATGGTCATGTGGAGTTTCTAGAGATTTACACCAAGGAAATTGTTGATTCAGCAGAGAATGATGAATTAATCTCAAACATATTGGGTGTAAAAGGCCATGAAGTAAATGTTTTATTAGAGAATTCAAACCTTAGGGATGTAGTTTTGGTGTTCGAAGTGCCGATGCTCCCGCAATTTCACATGACATGGTACAAGCTTTCAAGGCTGAAGCGGAGAAGAGGAAATGACATGTTGTAAAACTTTAGAAAGCTCACCTATTAGTTATGACATATCCTCAAGCTTGTAGTAGATTCCTTATTACTGAACATCTAAAAATTTCTGAATGACAATATTTGGGTCCGCTTCATGGAATTCCTTATGGATTGAAAAACATCATTGCTATGACTAGCTATAAAACAACATGGGAATCAAAGGTGCTCAAGATCCAAGTTATCGGTACTAGAACTTGAGTTTATAAAAGGCATAAAGAAGAAGGTTCGACCCTTCTTGTGAAGCTTTTCATGGGATCATTACCCTATGAAGATATTTGGTTTAGAATAAGGACCCAAAACCCTTGGAAAATTGAGGAAAGCTCAATTAGTTCATCAACAGGATCAACATCCAATACTCCTATAGGGCTTGCTCCTGATGTTAATAAGCAATTATTTGAAACTCTCTTTCCCTTCTCCTCCAGCTTCGAACAATCTGTCTTTCAATTATCAATCTCCAAACAGAAAGCACACTGATTCTTTCCAAGATTGCACCCACGAGATATAACCCACTTGCTAACGCCCTTTTTCTTATTCTCAGATCTTCCTTGTTGGAGTGTGAGAGCCTCGGTCGAATCCATCTTTACAAATTTCTTGTCACGACACTGGAACTCGTGATTCAACAATGCATCAGTCACCTCACCATAATTCAAAACCTCCTTTTCAACAATGAGTGTCATCGTGAAATTTTTGTACTCATCCATGAGCGAATTCTATAGAAGGAGCGCTTTGTCTTCATCTCCAACATCCTCATCCAAATTCAAAAGATATGCCAACAATTTTGTGAAGTTCTTCAAATGCTCATCAATATTAATCTCATGTCTCATCCAAAACATATAAAGCTGATGTTTCATATGGAGACAATTTTACACACTCCTCGTCATGTCCTTTTTCTCCAAAATCTTCCACAACTTCATCGCGAAAGTCTTCATCATCACCTCATACTTGATCTCCTGAGACAAACAATTTCAGATCAAGCCACAAGCACTCTGATTCATCTTCAGGCAATCTCTCTCTAAAATCTCCTAAGAATGTTCATCGCTCTCTATAACTTCCTCCAAATTCAAAGAGCACAACTCATTCATCACCTCACATCGCCACATGCCAAAATTCTATTTGCCATCAAATTTCTTCACATCAATTTTAACGGGATGTGTAATCATCTGATGATTCAACGTTTTTTCCATCGTCGAAGTGGATGTATCCATGACTCCACCGAACTTCGTAGCCTCCACCAAGTTGTAGCTGCCTTATGACACCGAAATTACACCAATATGGCTCAGCAACAATCCGGAATAAAAATTAACAATCTTTGCTTGCTCGATCTGACCAAATCATGACTCAAAGATTTGCTCCTGTTCTTCAAACCGCCTTTGAAAATCCCATCAAAATCTGGCTTGATAGCAATTGTTGCATAAACATAGCGGAAACAAAAACCATAAATCACACAATAAAAATAATGCAATGAACATGGTGATTTACGTGGTTTGGCAAAAATGACTATGTCCATGGGAAGAGGATGATGATTTCATTAAACTGGAGAACAATATGGATCATAATTTGGCTCTCTTCCTCTCATGTATACAATACAATAAGATTTGAAACAAAGCTACAAAGGAAACCTTAAGTAATGTTATAATATGACAAAATCTAATCATGTCAATTAGATCTCTTAATCATACAAATTAAATATCCAATTTATGCAACAATCAGACCACCAAATTAATGCATCAATCAGATCTCCAATTAAATCAACTGAATTAGGGAAATAATCAACTCCCTAATCAATTACCTAACGAGCCATCAAAGTCTTACAAATCAGGGCTAATCTAGATTTGGAAAGATTTCTAAATGGCATCAATCATGACACTAGAGCTCGGTTACCAAAAAGTATATAAAAGAAACACTACCACATCAAACCATTGAAGAGAAAATTACCTTCAGAACAAATGATTGGTAATAGCCATCCAAAACTATCATCAAAAGAAATAACTGAAACACACCTGTAAGGTCCTAGGTTCCTGAGCCTCACGAATGGCATGAACAAGGGCAGCCGTAGCAAGTGCCTCGATGCTGCGGTTGCGGAGGCAAGTGGCGGAGCAGCAATCACGAAACAGCTGGAACGCATGATCAACAACATCATGGTCAAGTCCAAGTATGGAAGACACGTCGATGATCTGAAGATAAGCGCGAAGATGATCCACCGAAACCATCGGCCCAGCGGGATCCGCCGCGCCCGACCCGGAAGACGATGAGTCTAGGGCACGCTCAAGCTCAGCGAGGTGACCAGCAAATGAGTAAGCTGACCGTGCAAAGACGGGTGAGTGCTCAAGGGACCAGGTGGAAAAAGCCGTGATGAAGCCTGTGGGGTGAAAGGGGTCTTCATCGTTGGAGCAGGAGGGCAAGGAGATTGAGGCAAGGTCGGGGGTGACCAGCGGAAGAGCAGAGTCGTGAGCTTGGAGGAGGAAGAGGTGGTGTGTTTGAGTGTGTCGTTCTTCGATGACTCGGCCGCAGGACGAGCACTCCGTTACGTGGCGTCCGGAGGCGGTGGTGGCGCAGCGGCCCTGGGTGCCAGGGCAATAGGGGCAGCGGACGAAGAACATATTCGCGGCTCAGTTTCTCGATGGGTTCTGAAATATTTGATTTTTTTTTTTGTATAAAATTGCCCATAGTATGAGATAATATATTGTATTTGTGAATTGTTTATTTAAGTTGAAGTCCTTCAAAGCTCATTTGAATTTGAACTAATTAAGGTCTTGTATGGGACCACTTTTTTACTATTTCTTAAAGCATATTTTTTGTTAAAAAAAATTATTTTTTGTAATAAAAAACTGATTTAAGAAGCAGTAACAAAGTTGTCCCAAATGAAACCTAAGACTTCGTTTAGGACAGCTTTCTTACTGCTTTTTAAAGCAACTTTTTAATATAAAATTTTTTTGTTCAAAATATTTTTATGCTAAAAATTGCTTTAAAAATAAAAAAAAAAGTTATCCCAAATAAAGCCTAAAACTCAACTTAAACCCATATTTGAGCCAAATTTGAAGCTGCTTTTAACCTTTTTTTTCGAACTAGTTCAAATTAGGATTTGATTCCTATGTCCATCACATGTTACCCGTCCTATCAATGCATATCCCAATGAGCTCTTTTTCTTCTTCATACATTATTAGCTTTCTCAATTAATAGCTCAAGGAACTTCCCGTCTCTTTCACACAAAGCATAGCCCAATAAGCGCCTCTTCTTCAATATAGGCCTTTGGTTCTTAGATGCCTACCTCCAACAATTCAAATAATAAACATTTCATGAATGCAATAAATTATCTCTTATTATGGGGAAATTCATACAAAATAGATTTTATATCATCTTTCTTCATATAAATATATGACAAATATATTTGATCAATCGCTTATATTATAAGGCATACAAAGTCTTTTTTTTTTTAATTCTATATAAATATACTCTCCTAACATATGTACTTATGAATGTGATCGTTCAAATAAAATGTTAGTTGAATATTTTTTTTTTTTCATAAACATTGAATAAGCTATCGGAAAAGCCGCGTCTTTTCACTATCATGGCCAATTGCTCTTTCTATTTCAGACACATATTCTCTCCCTTCCCGTTTGTAACCCTTCAATCTCCCATAACCCAAAATCCTCTCTCCTTTGACTTTCACTCGTTTAAATCCCGTGCATGGCATCCCTTACGTGCATCCTCTTACGAAGCCATCCAGGATCCGCAGCTGATGGAGTTGAAAGAAACCCTAAGTAGATTTGATGACTCTACAGGCTTCGACGTAGGTGGATACTTCACGTTGACGTGCTTTCCTTCTTCTTCTTCTTCTTGGAAGAGGATTATTAACGTATTTCTAATTTATTGTTGTTTTAAGGCTGATGAAGCTGAGCTGCCTCCTCTTTCTGTCGACAGTGATGGTGTTGAGGTTTTTGCTCTATGAAAGACTATTTTCTTACTGCTTTTTTTAAATATTTACTCTTAATGGAGATTTGGGGTGTTCATTGATTGATGCTTCGGTGGGCCGAATGCCAAACAAACTTTTTATTTTGTGAAATGTTTAATGCAGACAAAAAATTTCACGGGATTGCTAAAGCTTCCGATTTGTATGCTTTCATTTAGGTGATGGTGTCTAAGTAGGAATTTGAAATGGGATGTAGTACTTAAGCTTAATTTATGGAGGAACCTACGCATAACTTTGCAAAGTTGGTGTTTTTTTCTTGGGGGGTCTATTTTTATATCTCCATAGTAAGAATTTTATGTTAATTTTTGTTAGAATAGGAATGAAATTTTTAGTATAAATCAAAGGAAGATGTGAGAATAAATATATTAGAGATCACAAACACAAGATACACAAGTTTTTGGTTCAATGATGTTTGCCTATGTCCATAGCTGCATATAGATGTTAAATATTTCATTAAGCTTCAAAAGACACATTAAGGATTTCTCTTTGTACAAAATTGAAGATAATGATAGAGATATCAATTTGTCAATGTCAACAATTTAGAGGGTAGGCAGCCAGTTGTTGTAAACATGAGAGTTGAATATGGAGAAAAAGATGTTGTTCCTACTATAACTTTGTTTCCTTCTTTGTAGCTAGAGTTCAAAAGAGAACTTCTCCCTATTATATTTGAGAACTACTATAAGTTCAAATGTTTTATAGAGGAGTTTTATCCTGATATTCAGAGCTGCACTTGGCATAAAATGGTATGGCCAAAAAGAAATATTATTAAGCACTCGGTTTTTGTTTGGCTAGCATTAGTCGGAGGCTTAAAGACTGCGGATGCTCTTCAAATAAGAAATATTTTGGTTCCGGACACTTGCAGCTTATGTCATTCGTATAAATAATCTGTATCTCATATGTTTTTTGAATGTTCTTATTCATTATCTATTATATGCGCTCTAATACCTGGAATGCAAAGTTTCCTTCTTAGGCCCACGATCTTGCAGGTTTTTGAGTGGTTAAAAGGAGAACATAAAGGCAATGCTGAGGTTAAAAACTTTTATAAAGTGTTGATTTGCTGTGTCATTTATCACATATGGAAAGAGAGAAATGGTAAAAGATTTGGGAATACCACAAACTGCATTACTACCTTGTTGTTCAACATTAAAAGAAATATGTTTGAAAAGGTTTCAAAATGGAAGAACTCTCTGGAATTGCTGGGAAAATTATAAAGAGGCAGGCTGCTTCTTATCAGGTCGCTACATTATCGAGAGAGTTTTTATGTCCCTTCGCCGAAATCGTTTGCCTGTAGTTTTTGCCTAAGCTGGACAATGATGAAGCTCCTTATGCAGGCCCCATGGATGGTCTTCGGACAATCAGGGAATAGTGACTGATATGATCGTTTTGTTGGCATAACTGAGTCCAGGTTTTATTGGGCTGGGGAGCTCTCTCTGTTTTTATAAGATCTCTTTTTTTTTTTTGGCCTCTTACCTTTTTGAGCTAGCTGTTTATGTTTTTTTGTGATCGTGTGATTTTTGGCATTCTTATGTTGGCTTGTTGTGGGGGTTTCTCATTTCTTACATGTAATTTTTTATGCTAATATACGGGCAAAGCCCAAATTTTTCCCAAAAATTTTTTTTTTTTTTTAAAACTTTTCTTTTTGATGGAATCAAAACTAACATAAAAAAGAAAAGCACCTCATTATTTTTTAGGAAGAAGAATATTTTCTCTTGGAAGCACTAAAAAAAACTTCTCCATTTGTTCTCCCGGTTGATATATCCTCTCTCCCTCCCTCTTTCTTTTCTAAGTATTTGATTGTGGTTGTGGATGATCCTTCTAAGATTTTATTTATAGTGGTAATTGTTGGGAAGTAAGCCACACAATGAAAACAATAAAAATAATAGTGCGATGAAGAAGAAAGAACATCAAGATTTAGCGTGGAAAAATTTTAAATTAGGAAAAAATCATGGAGCTACATAACACCAAGAAATTCATTATGAAGATTGAGAGAAATTATACAAATCTCTCTTCTTAATGTGAGAGCTCGTTACTTTGATTTGTTTCTCTCTAGATCTGATTTTCCTCCCAGGATCGTCCGGGACGATCAGTGCAGTGAAACAACTGATTTTTCTGGAATGGGATCGTCCAGGCCGATTTTGGATCGTCTTGGGACGATCAGATGAGACAAAAATCCCGAGAGCAAAACCGAAATTATCGGCCTGAGGAATCGTCCTGGACGATTGGATTTTGTTCACATCGGCCAGGACGATGTGGCGATCGGCCGGGCCGATCAGGCTTATGTTATAAGGAAATCAGCTCGTTTTGAGGAGAGAGAAAGATATTTTTATAAAAATCAAAATATCTGAGGAGAGAGAAAGAGAAGGAAAGCGAAGGAAAAGATCATTTTCGGAGGCCGCGGAGCGCTTTTCGTTTCGACGCCGCTGTTGGGAAAAGCGTTTATCTCGTGGTAAGGACTCCGAATCATATTTCTGTTTTCAGAGATATTGAGTTTTGATCGTATTGTGCACTGTTTTGTGTTTTTGTGATCGAAAAACGGACCCGGTTTTGTATTGAGACAACTTTCACCACACAACTTTTGATATGTTATTGATATGAATATTCTACACGATTTGATTGTTTTCTTGAACAATTTCACCGGTTATTTTGGGTTATATGCGATTTTGATTGAATAGAAAAATATCAGGATGTTTATTGATATTGATTTAGTAGAATAATAGTCTTATATTATTGTCGTGAACATTCTATTGTAATTTGGTGAATTGTGATTTTGTAGGATTTTTGTGTAAATTT
>NW_021318534.1:336142-344699 GCF_001605985.2 Dendrobium catenatum
GCTTTGATTTCAGTTATAGGTATTAGGTGACCTGCTGGGCTTTGTAAAGCTCATTATATGTGGTTGATATTTTCAGGTCAGGGCAAGAGAGCAGGAGTTTGAGGTTGATCAGGAATCTTCAGGTTTTTGTTCTTTTTGGTTAGTGATTCTTTTGTACTCAGGACAGGATAGATTTCAGTTCATGTATAGTTCCTGAGTATTGTATATGATCTTTTGAGATGAATCGACCTGTACATTGATGTTTTAAATGTTATAGATTTTTGTTAGACTGCTTGATTGATGTTATAGATAGCTCTGGTAATTGGTTTTGATGAATTGATTGAAATTCTTTCCAAGTTAGATCTTGGGGCGTCACACTTAACCTCTATCTTTTGTCTCTCTTCGCTTTATATACAATTCTTCTCACAGAATAGACAAAGAAGCACATTACGATTACATCAAAGAATAGTTCAACAACATTCTGTGGCTTCTCAGTCAAACGACAACTAACAATGTCCTATGTTAGACATCAGTCATGGCCCTTCATCAGGATTGTCAACAGGAGTTCATCAATTTTCATTTCAAGTGGCAGTCTCCCGCTGAATCTTTACATTGTATATTTGTCTTCCTTAATTGCAGGAAATACTATTGTAATCTCAATTACTGGACACATTTTTATTGGGCAAGTCTCTCTCATATTTTTTTATTCGAATTTTTCATGTAAAATTTCTCAATGTTTTTAAAAATCTATCCAATTTTCTCTCGTTATATATTCATGTGCTAGATATTAATCCAAGAAAATTTAAGTCTATCATAATTGATTTTTCTTTATTGCTTAAGAAAAAGATTTTTATAGAGGAAGACAATTCTTTGCTCTTAGAGAATTTTTGTAAAATTTAGACTTTAGCTACATAAATCTTTTTTCATCAATGTATTCTATTAATGGTCAAATTCTCATTTAAATTTAATAAAAAGTTTCATTTTTAATGCTTTCTAACCAAGTCATTTGAGACTTACATGTACCATTTTTAATATATACTAGATTTAATACATCTACACTCTGAATTGACTCATCGGAAGGTTGATAATTTATGTAACGAACTCCTCTAAGATGACTCGCTAATCTTATCCTCCATAGGAGCTACTTTAACCATTTCACATATACTCATTTCACGTTATATCTCTAAAAGTAAAGCCACTTATCCACCTCAACACATCTATGTAACACTTAGGCTTCGTTTGGGATGGCTTTCTTATTGTTTCTTAAAGCAACTTTTTAGTATAAAAATTAAGAAGCAGCAAAAAAGTTGTCCCAAACGAAACCTTAATTTCATATTTATCTTTTAATGACCAAAATTCTGCACCGTTAAGCATTGTACGTCTCTCTACCATGTTATAGAATTTTTCCTTAAGTTTGATGGTACTTTTCTATCATTTATGCATACCTCTACTTCAACCATCCAATTTGAATTCTATTAATAATATCCACATCCATTTCACCATCATTTTGAATAATAGACTCTGAGATTTCTAAAATATATACTCTATACTCTGTTTAATGATTAAATTGCACAAAATTACAATCCTCCACAGGATCTATTACTATTCCGCACATCTTAAATAAAAACTTTTACTCTAAAATTAGTTTATTTATTTATTTTAGTTCAATTATGAAATTATTAAATTCTCATTGCATATTTATCTGTCATTTGTTATTTCATTCTTACTTTAATTAACATAGCAGCAAACTTTAATAATAAATAAAACTTATTGCATAAGAAAATAAGGAAGTTTGTTGACTTAATTAATACAAATAAATTTTAAGCGGCATCAATTTAAAATTAAGAAATGATCATGTTATCGACAGAAATTCAATGACATTAATTCCCGGAAATAACCCATTGCAAAATGAATTTGGAACGCTGGATCTTGATCGTGCGGTCTATAGTTAGTCAAACTATGGGGGTATTAATGTCATTGAATAGCCTTGTCCCTTTTTTCTGGGGACAGACCAGATGCGTGAACGGCAAGGGATTATCACGTGTGAATCTATTTCAGTATGTGACGAATATACCCCCCCACCACTAAATAACTAATGAGAATTGTAGAGGTGGCTTGGAGGTCAAATATTAAGCGTAAGTTGGATATATCTGGAATTTCATCACAGAACAAGATAATTGGTGCAAATGAGTTTGACTAGAAGAGAAGAGGCAATCAATCATAAATCCAACGGTCTACGAACTCTCAGATTCACTTTAAGAGTTATGAACGGCTACGATGAGTTTGATTTTTTCTGTAATATGAAGGTGTTGTATAAGATTTCTTTTAGAAGGCAATCGGGCCGAGCTGTGACGTTTGTGATGACATGTCTTGAGACCCAAAGCCGCCAGAAGCTGCCAAAATTACTTAGCATTCAGATATATTTCTCTTTTAGAATACATACGATTTTATTATTATTTTATCATAAATTTTTTGTAAAAATTAAGATATATTATCTTCACGATATTTTTTTTATAACAGATTATTTTCATATCTTTTGATATTATAATTTTTAAAATGATTATCTTGAGCTTATTATTTATCAAGTGTTCATAAAGGCCATAAAAGGGGAAAAAATTAAAAAAAAGTATTTTTTTTTAAAATAAAGATTTTTTGGCTTATTTTAATTCAAATAATGGATTTATCTATATTATAAAGGTCATAAAAGGGGAAATTTTTTTTTTAAAAAAGTATTTTTGTTAAAAAATAAAGATTTTTTGGCTTATTTTAATTCAAATAATGGATTTATCTATATTGTTAAAGCCATCAATCATAATTTATTAATCTACATTAATTAGTTTAGTTGATGAAAGTAAACAAAATGAAGCTTAATTTTAAATAATGGATAAATAATTAATTTAGAAATTTTAAAGATAATTGATTAGTATAAAATGAAAATTAATTTCTATAAAAAAAAATTAATGGAATTATTTGTGAGTATTTATCTTCCTTAAATTTTAATAATTGTTATTGATGGGATGTAAATCTACACATTTTATTTATTTCGATTAAAATTTAATAATGATATAATATTGACCATAAATTAATCTTTGAAGCTAATTTTATAATTTTTTTTGTATAAGCTGTTTACTAAACAAACAATTTTGTTTTATGGTTATTAGAATTAATTAATTATTTAAAAGGATAAATAATTGTTAATTTAAATTTTTTTCTTCTCCGAGAAGCTAGGTTTTTGGGTTTTTAATTTCAGTGATGAATCTCGACCATATAAATAGAGCATCCTCTCCCATTCTACGCCACAATCCGAAGCTCACCGCTTCAACTCTCCTCATCCTGCTCCCCTTACTTTATGTCCACATCTTTACTCCACCGTCCGGCGATCACCGATAGTCTACGGCCAGTTGCTCGCCGGAATTTGCCTCGCCAAATGGCTACGTGCGTTGACTGCTGCTGCCGAACGAACTCCGCATCGATCAATCCTCTCTCCTTCGCTCACTCCCAATCCCGGATTAACGAAAACCTGATCGACTGGCCGGTATTCCCTGATATCGCCTGCTCCTCGGACGATTTCCGTGTCCCTGCCGGAGACTCCGGAGAGGACGCCGACGACTTATGGGCCCAGATAAGGGCCGAAGCCCTCTCCGACTCTGACTCTGAGCCGATTCTCTACAGGTACCTTTCCGATCTAATCTTCCGCCACGACTCCCTCGAATCCGCTCTCGCGAATCTCCTGGCTAAAAAGCTCTGCATTCCTAACCTCCTCCCTGCTTCCGATCTTGACGATCTGTTCGCTCAAGCCCTTATCGATGATCAATCAATCATCCGCGCTGCGCGCGCCGACCTCCTCGCGGCGCGCGATCGGGATCCAGCGTGCTCCAAAATGGTGCACTGCTTACTCTACTACAAGGGCTTCCACGCCTGCCAGGCGCATCGCATGGCCCACCGGCTTTGGATCACCGGCCGGCGTGCGGCGGCGATGATGATACAGAGCCGTTCGTCGGAGATTTTTGCGGTGGATATTCACCCTGCTGCAAGAATTGGCTCCGGCCTGCTGCTTGATCATGCCACCGGCGTTGTGATCGGGGAAACGGCTGTAATCGGCAATGATGTCTCGATATTACATAACGTGACGCTGGGGGGCACTGGGAAGGAAACCGGCGACCGGCACCCGAAGATCGAGGATGGAGTGCTGGTCGGAGCCGGCACGCAGATCCTCGGGAACGTGAGAATTGGGAAGGGAGCGAAGGTGGGGGCGGGGTCGGTGGTGCTCAAGGATGTGCCGGCGTGGACGACTGCGGTGGGGAATCCAGCGCGGTTACTGGGAGGCAAGGAGAATCCGGTTCGCCTCGACCGGTTGGCCAGCTTGACTATGGACCACACCTCGTGGTCCGATTATGTTATATGAAATGCGAACCTTTTTACACGAATATACGCTTTGCGTAGGAGTAAAAAGGAATAGTTCGGAATATGTGCTGATTACTTATTTAATTTTATATGTGAATGATGAGAGTATTACTTTTATATTCGTTGTGTATTTAGTACATAATTATATATTTATTGTATATTCTAATTTTTTGAGTACACAATAAATATATAATTTTGTATAAAAAATACATAATAAATATATAATTATATATATTCTAATATTTTACATATAAAATCATATAGCATATTGTGAGGCAAAGCTCAATTTGTTTTGAGCTTTCAAGAATGGATTCTGTTTTAGCTGAATAAGGCAAGAGGAAGAGCTAGAAGATGTTTAGGACTCCTGGATTCTAAAACAGTTTTTTGAATTAAAAATTATTGTAAAATAAATTCAAGTAATTATTATTTTTTATTTGGTACAATGAATGCATTGTAAAATTTAACGGTGATGATGACCGGTGGTTGGCACTAGGAGGCCTATGGTCGAATTGCTTGATAATGTGTGATTCTTTCTATTATATTTTTAACTAGATGACGATTTTTTATTATTAGGAGTCTCTTATGTTATGCCGATCGTTATGCTGATCAGTCACGATTCTGTTAAATACATATCGTTTTGTATTATCTTTCATTGTGTAGGTTTGCTACAAAAATAGCACAAACCTTGTTGTTGTAGCGAATTTTAACTCATTGGTTGGCTTATGAAGTTTTGTTGCAGTAATAAAACAAACAAGTATTTTGGTTCATTCCAAAAAGTGATTTTAGTACTAATAGTACTCTAAATTCATATCATATAAATAATAGACTTGAGTTTTTACTTCTTTTTTCTTCTTTTATTTTTCATTATTTTTAGTTGAATTGAAAATCTTAGTTGAAAATTAAATTTGTAATTTTTTTATTGAATTCTCAATTATTAAATTTCTTTTCATTTCTAAGAAATACATTGTAAAATTCAATTATGATGATGACTGGTTTGATTAGCAGTATATGATTGACCCTAAATTTCCTAAATGTTATAAACAAAGCAATGATAATGGAGAAAATTTGAGTGAACATCATATTTATGTTGAGGTAAATATAATTTAAGTTTTATAGAAGTAATGATGTGTTTTAAAACAATTTGGATGACATTTTCCATCCAATTTTTTTGTTTGAAACTACAAGTAGTGCTTGATATGTCCTCAAAAATTTATCTTGATCGGGCACGAATCTCGAGGCAAAAAGCTAGTTGGAAACTTCAAAAATTAATTCAGAGAGCACCTGAACTCCGATTTCAGCGAGCTTACAGTCAAATTTTGTATAAAAAATACATAATAAATATATAATTATATATATTCTAATATTTTACATATAAAATCATATAGCATATTGTGAGGCAAAGCTCAATTTGTTTTGAGCTTTCAAGAATGGATTCTGTTTTAGCTGAATAAGGCAAGAGGAAGAGCTTGAAGATGTTTAGGACTCCTGGATTTCTAAAACAGTTTTCTGAATTAAAAATTATTGTAAAATAAATTCAAGTGATTATTATTTTTTTATTTGGTAAAATGAATGCATTGTAAAATTCAACAGTGATGATGATCGGTGGTTGGCACCAGAAGGCCTACGGTCGAATTGCTTGATAATGTGTGATTTTTAGCTAGATGATGATTTTTTATTATTAGGTGTCTCTTATGTTATGTCGATTGTTATGCTGATCATTCACGATTCTGTTAAATACATATCGTTTTGTATTATCTTTCATTGTGTAGGTTTGCTACAAAAATAACACAAACCTTGTTGTTGTAGCGAATTTTAACTCATTGGTTGGCTTATGAAGTTTTGTTGCAGTAATAAAACAAACAAGTATTTTGGTTCATTCCAAAACATGATTTTAGTACTAATAGTACTCTAAATTCATATCATATAAATAATAGACTTGAGTTTTTACTTCTTTTTCTTCTTTTATTTTTTATTATTTTTAATTGAATTGAAAATCTTAGTTGAAAATTAAATTTGTAATTTTTTTATTGAATTCTCAATTATTAAATTTCTTTCATTTCTAAGAAATACATTGTAAAATTCAATTATGATGATGACTGGTTTGATTAGCAGTATATGATTGTCCCTAAATTTCCTAAATGTTACAAACAAAGCAATGATAATGGAGAAAATTTGAGTGAAAATCATATTTATGTTGAGGTAAATATAATTTAAGTTTTATAGAATTAATGATGTGTTTTAAAATAATTTGGATGACAATTTCCAAACAAATTTTTTGTTTGAAACTACAAGTAGTGCTATTGGATGATAGATTTCAACACCTTTGTTGAGTCTTGGAATATCATGGTGGCAGAGAAATATAAATTTTAACGTATTAGTTTTGTACGAAGATTCAACGCACATTCAGATAAAAAGAGATGGTGTAACATTCATAAGAGACACCAAGATTTTTATGTGGAAAATCTTGAAAATGGGGAAAATCACGGAGCCTATACCAGTTTGAATGAATCCACTATCATTTACAGTCGAGTACAAATGAGGCCCCGGGGGGGAGGCCTTAGCTTGATATAATAAATATACATCATATAAAATGTATTACATGATGAGACTTGAAAGAATCACTATTGATACATATGTTCGGTTGGTAGAATCATAGTCAACAGGCAATTGAGGTCAGAAAGATCATAGTCTGGTGATGGTGGCTGGAGGGACAATAGTCGGCATACGATAGTGGTTAGAAAAGATCGTTTTCTAGCGATGGAGATCAAAAGGACCATTGACTGGCGGAAGTCTGGTGTCTGATAGAAATACATCGATGGACAGAAGTTTGGCATCGGGAAGAAATTAGACGAAAGTCCGGCAATTCACAAAAGTTCAACGACATGTGGAAGTTCGACATCTTGTAGAAGTCCGATGAAAAGTCTGGCGACGTGCAGAAATCCGGAGACGTGTAGAAGTTCGATGTCGGATATAACTACGACGAAAGTCCGGTGACAGACAGAAGTCCGACAACGGGCGGAAGTCCGTGTCTAGTAGAAATCTGACGATGAATAAAAGTCTGGCGTTGGGTAGAAGTCCAGCGACAGGCGAAAGTTTGACGTCGGGCAGAAATCCGATGACGAGCGGAAGTCCGGCGTCATGTAGAAATTTGGCGACATGCAAAAATGTGTCGTCAGTTGGTGGCCGGGAGGTGATCGAGAAGAAGTCTGATGGCAAGATAACACTTCCTTCTGAAGTATATCAAACTAATAGGATTTTGAAGTTCAGATTTGCGGGCCCATAAATTTAGTTTGGGCGGTGTTGGATTTGTGGGGGGCGGGGCCGGCACGTCGCAACCAGCGGAGGATTTTTGGCCTCAGGTTATCACATGGATGGTCGACAACCAGCGTTACAAAATCTATGTTATTATTTAAAAATAAAAAAAATTGACTCCTAGCGTTACAAAACGGGAATTTGTTTGGGTCTGAGCTTTTCGGGTTTGGACCTTCGTGCGAACTGTACAGCCAGAAATGAGAAGTTATTCGTTAGCTTTAAATTCTTATTTCGATTTTTTCCGGGTGGGAATTGGGATAGATATCTGATATCTCACTGCTTTACTGTTTAGATTTTATATCACTGATTCACTTATAAATTTTTTCCCAAATTTAATGGAAAAATATTATTCTTTATATTTATTGTAGTAGTTATATATATAAAAAATTATTATATAGTTTTTCAAAATTATGTAATATTTACAGTAATTCAAAAAATTTATTTTTCTCATAATAATTTTATAATCATCTTTAAAAGAATTTATAAACCCCTCAAATTGATATAATCTCAAGCACATAAAAAATTGATTACAAATAAAATTCATAATTTTTTAGTGAGGGCACAAATTATATATTTTCAAATATTCTTTTACTTTTTTTTCATTATAGCTTAAGGCCAGCATTGGCAGCTTTAAAAAATTTATTTATATTTGATATTTAAAAAGATAAAATATAAGATAATAAAAAAACTTAAAATTTATAATGGACATTTTTAATATTCTAAAAAAAATAAATAATTATTTTATTATTAATATATTCATATATGTTTTTTTCTCAATATAATACAAGTGATTAAAATATTATTTTAGCTGACAGCTGCAGCGGGCGAGCGGGCAGCCTTGGGCACGTTGTAGCGTGCTGGC
>NW_021318534.1:344799-357944 GCF_001605985.2 Dendrobium catenatum
TGGATTAATTATAATTTTTTTAATTTATCATGACCAAATTTTGATTATATTATGCAAATATAAATGATTTCAACATTGAAGTCAGTGTTATAAGGAGATAAATAGAATAAATGTGATTACCTATAATTCTATTTTTATAAATAATAATAATAATATAAAAACTAAAAAAAAAATTAAATTTTTTTTCCCTTTGAGGGGGGCTTGTGGGGGCACACAATGCCACAAGATCTGTTACAGTCAGGATATACAACGACAACCTGTGAGTCGTCCAAGTAGGGAGAGAGGACCACCATTACGTCTTGAGGATTTTGTGTAACAGTTCACAAACAAGAATCTATAGTTATTTCGAGTCCACATGTTCTAATAAGATCTTTCTGCTTTTATTACTCTTTATTTATGTTGCCACGCAAATCTTTTAACCACTAAGGCTTCATTTGGTTTTTTGTTGATTTTGTAAAAGACAGTTTTAAAAAATATTGGTTTAGAAAATGGAGTTTTCTAACGGAGAATCATATATAAAAAGCTTTCTCAAAACAGTAGAAAAATGAAAAAAAAAAAAACGGAGTTGTTGGGAATGCGATTTGACGAACCACTAAGGGATTGAACCACTATGTGAAAACCTCCATATAAAAGCTTAAGACCACATATAGTCTCAACTTAGTCATTAGAACTACACCGTTGAATTTGAAGAAGAGACTATCAATTGTTCACTCACATATAGTACTCGTATAAAATACTCTTCAACTTATTGAGTCTACTCACCAAGAATCACTTGAAGCACCACAATTTTTTTAATAGTACTCACGAGGTATTTTTTAAACTCTTTTTCGTTATAAAAGTTGACGTCTTTTTTGGACATGTCTCTAACTTATCAGGGGCACTCACCCATTACACAACTAGCTATAAGAATATCAACAAATATCATTTTATGTATTTGCATAAAATTACCAATTTTGTAGTATTAATCATGGATTTTCACTTATAAATAGGATGTCACAAAAGCATCTCTCTCTCTCTCTCAACAAATTGTTTTTTTTAAGAGATCCAATAATATTCTTCTTAGGTTAGAATTATTCCATTCAAAATAGGATGTCTAAAGGCACATAATTGCAACATAATTACAAATTGCCATTCGCAACTAACTTGTCTAATTTATAATATTTAACTCATTACAATTATTTTAAAAAAATAAATTCTCATGCAAATTTTTGTTTCACCTTTTGACTCCATAATTTAGTATACTATTTGTTAAATTATTAATCTCTATTATGTCATAATTAATAATAAATAAGATAAAGTACCATAAAATAAAATAACATGCCATATATATGTTAAAGCTTGATTATTAAAAATTTTCTTAATATAATTTTTGCAATACTTATTAAATTAAACAAGATGAACATTGTTTTAAAATATTCTCACATCATTTTTTTCTTAATAAATTATTTGACCTTTTATTTTAAAATTTTACAAACAACCCCTTAGCTTAATTTTTTAAAAATTATCCATATCAAAATTAGTGGGGATATTGTGACTTTGGATGATCAAGTCATTAATAAGATCATATGTTTTAGATATCTTGAGCCTATTGTTTAGAGTCATGATGAAATAGATGGAGATAATATTAGTAGAATTCAAGTTGGATGGTTGAAGTGAAAGAATGCATCAAGCCTGTTGTGTGATGGAAAATCCCTCTAAAACTTACAGAAAATTCTATAAGATAGTAGTGAGACATGTAATGCTTTATGGTGTAAAATGTTGATCATTAAAACATAAGCATAATATTAAGTTAAGTGTTAAACATATGAGAATGCTCAAGTGGACGAGTGAATTTACTCTTAGAGACAGGATACGAAATGAGCATACACGTGAAAAGGTTGGAGTAGCTCTAGTGGAATATAAGATTAGAGAGAGTTGCCTTATATGATTTGGTCACATAAAACAACAGCCATTTGATAAACCGGTTAGGAAAGTATATGTATTAGATTTAACTTATGTTAAGAATGGTATAAATAGACCTAAAAGTACTTAGTTGTGAATTTGACTTTTAATATGACACAATGGAGAAAAAAAAATTCATATAACCAACCCCCACATAGTAAGATAAAGACTTGTTGTCGTTGTATCCATATCAAAGCTAGTACATAAGCCCTTATTAAAAAAATAATAATATATTAAGAAACAATGCCAAATTACCATTATTTGTAAGCTTTCAACTGAAATTCAACAATATACTAACATGATGATTAAACTCTTTCAGTTTGCCAAAAATAAAAAATAAAAAAAAAAAGAAAAAGAAAAAAATAATAATAATAAGTGAATACCAAACAAAAAATTGATAGTAGCATTCCACAGTAACATAACAAAACCAAAAGCACATAACACATTCATAACCATTTTGAAAAACAGATTTAAGCTTTGTTTAGTAAAACTTCCTTAATGATTTCTAAAACAGTTTTTAGAAAAAAAATTTCATTAACTATATTTTTTTTTATTAAAAAGCTGTTTAAAAAAAATAATAAGAAAGACGTCCCAAACGAAACCGTAACGTAGATTACAAACCAGCTTTTCATCTTTGTTTTCATACACAATTAACATTTTTCATCTCTAACTAGATTACAATCAATTCAACGCGATAATTAAAGCAAGCATCAGGTTTAATTTACCATAAAAAACAGGAATTTATTAAAAGTAAGACAAATAAAAAAGGCTATAAAATGAGACTTTCAGCTCAGAAACTGACAGAAAGAACTATCACCTCCCATGGCTGTTCTTACGGCCTTTATTACTTCCATAAAGCCTGAAGAAGTTGAAAGCAGAGATGCAGGAAATGATTATCATGGCCAAGCAAGCTATAAAAGCACAGGCTATTCCCTCCCCTGCCTGTCTACAAAACCTACTGTAGACGTTGCATATATTCATCCAGTGAAGCTCCTGCTGGCCAAATAGTGCTAGAAAAGCAGCCTGAGCTGCTGCTGCCATTGCCGATAAAGCCACATAAGCTATAATCTACATAATAATTAGGATAAACATGTTTAGTTGTGGAGTTTAATTTGATTAACTAACCTCTGAAGAAAAAATTATGAAAACTCAATAAGGCTTCGTTTGGGATGGCTTTCTTACTGCTTTTTTTTAATACAAAAATTTTAATTTTTATACTAGAAAACTATTTTAGAAAGCAGCAATAAAGCCGTCCCAAATGAAGTTTTAGTATATGTCGATGTTTTCAATATTTCCAAGTTGTTTTGGGAATAGCACGGGGGGGAGGGTTCTTTTGTTGATATTTAAGATATTACGAGCATAAAAGCTTCAGGTTTGAAACTATAATAAAATCTATGGTGATGGGATTAGAACATAGCGATTAATTGGGTGACCCTATGTAAAATTATTGTTGTGTTTTCTGTGAACTGTTCTTCTTTCTATCATATGAGAGGTCTTTAGAGAACTCCATATAATTTGATCTTATTGTGAACAAAAATAATAATAGCTCTAAGATTCTCTAAACAAAGAAAATGATGTGGTGCATCACTATTATAGTTCGCCTGAGGAGCATTTTATCTTACTAGCACTTTCTTTTGTTATACCGTTATCAGCATGTGGCCACTAGTTAATTTGCTTAGTTAGTTAGACAGACTTTCTACTTTTTGTTTTCAGTCCCCGTTTGGGAATGCCGAAAGGGGGAAGGGAAGATAGGTATATTAGCAAACTGTAGAAGAAGAGGCCGGCAGTTTTTAATTTACAATATAGAATCACTGTTCTATCTCTTGTTTGTCTTGTTATTTCTTCCTTGCAGGTTTTGATCCTCATCAGAAAATAGTTCATCCTATCTTGTAAATAAAGATAAAGGCTTACTGTTTCTTAAAGCAGCTTCTTAGGACTAAGTTTTCAACCACTGCATAGCAACAAATGCAGTTGGCATTTCGTCTCTCATGAAGCTTTAAAGAGCAAAATAGAAATCATTCAACATACAAAGTAGCTTCTTGACAATACAAGAGAGTGCCACGAGACAAAACGGTAAATTTGATTTGAGATGAGTGTAAGATATAACTAATTAATCACTCTTGCATTACAATCCTCAGAACGGATTCAATAATCATAAAACTCATACCGACCCTTTCCGTTTGTTGCCGACCTTCCGCCTATTCGAGAAAAGACAAGCTGTTAAGCTTGTCAGTTCTTTTGCTAAAAAATAGCATCAAAAGTAGGTTTGGTAATGTCATTTATGATAAAGTTCCTCTTTAGCAAACAGACATTGTAACTTAATGGAAAGCTAAGAAAGCAAGCTGTTGGAAATCCTGCACATGTTCACTTGCAACTCCACATTAATTCATTAAGTAAAAAATGAGCAAAAGAGGCAATAGAATGGTCCACATAGTAAATAAGCACAACATACAAATAATATTTTAAATTATTTAAATTGTAACATTTCATGCATCTAACACAGATAACCGTCAGCATTTGATGTACTCTTGCATGTGAAATTTCTCAAAGAATAGGCTTCGTTTGGGATGTCTTTCTTACTGCTTTTTAAAGCAACTTTGTAGTACAAAATTTTTAATTTTTATAAGAAACAATAAGAAATCCGTCCCAAATAAAGCCTAACTAAAGGGATTTTAAACAATTTGTTTGCATGCCATCGTGATTTACCGGTGATTTTAAACGGTGATGGCAACAAATTTAACTCTGTTTATGGATAGTTGCATGGAAAACATTATATTTTCAGGATTACAGTAACAGAAGATGACAACTTTAAATAAAAAAAAAATAACAAAAACATTTGCATGAGATGATGGTTATGAAGATTATGAAAAAATAATTTTCTAGAATTTCAATTACATGATATGGCACTCTTAAAATAGAAGGTCATGATGGCTTTGAAAGATAATAAATTTGCCACCCTTTAAACATTTAGCATGGTAGATTAACAATACTTACAACAGAATAACCAATAGAAGATTTAGTCATAGATAAAACATTTTAGGCATCATTTCCTCTTGTTTATTTTCTAAGTACATAACAAAATGTATGGTAAAATTTTGTATCAATTTAACATCAATACTCATCGTTTCTCATTGAGGCTTAACACCTAAAGCAACCTTAACAAGAAAAAATGGAGAATGATGATTTATAAAGTCAACCAAATATAATTTGGATAAGGCTAATAATGATGATGATGATGATGATGACGATAACATATAAATGTCTTACACTGGAGAAATGATTACGCATGGTCATCGGGCCGTCGGGCTACGTCATCCGATACTCATTGATACACAGTAACGGTACATAGTAAATTAGTGATGTGGTGTGTCCTAATTTGCCTCCGGACGGCATCTAGTGACCACACGTAATAATTTCGCCTTACATTGTGCTTCTTCTAGCTAAAGTAAATTTGCTTGAGAATATGTATCTTACAATAGAAAAGTTATGCAACTCACTATGTGGTCTGTTGGTTGGGAGCTTTAGCTACAAATTAAGAAGTCTTGGGTTCGAGTAATGCGTATGTGATGTGTGTGTGAGTTTGTCTTAATTGGTCTACATGTCCAAAAAAAAAAGAGAATAGAAAAGTTATTCTTAGGCTGCAACTTTCAAGTTTAAGCCTTTATGCATATTTCATCACCATATGTTAACATTAATAATGCATGATAAAAGCTCCTGACTTTGTGTAATTTTCTTAATTTAAACATAAAATCTATCAGATATTTAAAATATATGGTCTTTTTGTTTATTTATGCGGCGATGGAGGCGGTGGTCGGCGGCTGGCAGTGTTAATTACAATCCTGATGCCTATTACCTCATCGCAAACAAAAACTCCATTGTTAGACTGTAAAACCGGTGGTAACTTCATTAATTCAGGGAGGGAGAAGCGGTACGAGTATATAACTATTCTACCCTACAAGAAAATAAGCAGTAAATGATGAACAAAGAAAGCAGACAAAACAAAATCTTAAAAAAGGAATAACAAATAAAGATTTCTAAAAGTAAACAATGAAACATTTCAGATTTTCCTTCACCTGATCACAGGAAAACACAACAAAAGCAAAGCCCTTTCCAAACAAAACACCTCCCGTCATCATCCTCACAAAGCACCGCACCAACTGCAGCAAGTTATACCCAGCTGATATCCCATTAGCCGCCACCAAAAACCTGAAAATCCCCGACAAAAAAAGGGGAAAAAGAGAGCCAAAAACCATAAATTTATCACAAATATCAAACAAAGATACGAACTTTAAATCATCCCTCAAAGGTTTCATGAATCTTACACCAAAACCTTCAAGTTTGTAAACTTAGCCCTTTTCTCCAAAGAAAAGAACATCTTCACTTCTCTATCGCTTCCAACAAGAGCAGAAGCTGTCACCGCAAAACCAAACGTCGCCAGTCTCATCGCCAACTCGCCCACTCTAAGCTTCCTCTCTATTCCTTTCATCTCCCTTTTCATGAAGAAAACAGGGAAGACTCTGCGTCTTATAGCGAGGAAAAACGGAAGGTTCCGGTTTCCTTTTTCTCGAAGTGGCAGGGGATTTAAATGAGATGGCCTATTGGTTTCTGAAAAGAATGAACGTGTGCTCATTAATGGAAGGAAAAGTCGGAAAAGCATTAATTGAAGGCAAAATTTTTAAAAGAATAAAGTTGTTAAATATTTAAAGAGTATGAGCATGAAATTAATTAAATTTAAAAAGAAGCAGAAATGTGAACAGGTATTGCGTTTTCGAAATGCGATCCTGCTTTGCATTTTTTTCACAAAACGCAAATCAGGTGTGCGTTTTGCAAGAAAATGCAATCATATATTGCGTTTTCTTCAGGTCATGTAAAATATAAAAAAATTAATTTAGTGGACGGGAATGTGGTTGTTACAAATGACTTAAAATATAAAAAATATATTTGATTTAATGTATAGAAATATGATTAGTAAAAGTATGTGTTATAACTTATAAGTAAAAGTTAATGTTTACAAATTATATAAATTTATAAAAATTAAATTGCATTGAATTAAGAAATATATATGTATTACAAGTATAAGTTTATAGTTATAAATAATTACAAGTATAAGTTTATAGTTATAAATAATTTTAATGAATAAAAAAATTTTTCAAATGTGCATTCAGTTTTCTTCGTAAAAAATTAAGGCTTTCCGTTTTCTTTGTAAAAAATTAAGGCAATATTTAATGTAAAAGAATGTAATATTAAAAAAATTATATTTGATGAGAAATTGAAATAATATTAATAAGAAAAATTATAATTTGTAAATGTCATTTATAATTTTTTTAAAAAATTATTAATGCAAAATTAAAAATTAATTGAAATTAAATTATTAATCATAATTATAACAATTAAATTTAGTATAGTTTAATTAATATATATTTAATATACTTTATTTATGTATAAAATTAATTAAAAATTCATTACTAAAGTATTAAAGTTAAATACTTAAGTATGTTACTTTATAATTTTTTATATTATGAATGAGTAATCTATTAATATTGTATAATGAATTTTAGGAGTGAGTCATTAGTAGTCTATTGAGATTTGAGATGATAAAGTTGGTTGTTCACCGAGAGGAAGGCTAAGTAATTAACAAACTCTGTGTACCTCTACCTCTGTTCCTCTCTCTCCCACACTCTTCGGTGAAGGACATGTACATAAATTTAAATACGATATATTTAGAGAATGCAAATTAAGTTACCATTAAAATTAGAAATTCAGTAACACTATGTAGAAATTATCGGTCATAAAAGAAAATAGAAGCTCAATAATAATTAGAAATTGTCATTACACAAAATGAAATATTACAAAATGACATATTCATCACGAGCACAATCCTACATAATAATATGTAGCTAAAAAAACATTACTCTTATTGTTACATATTCTGCAGTAAGAATCGTACACGACGTTGGAGCTGAGTTTGTGTGGGACAACATCTGAACTTCATCTCATATTCTCATTCTTATTCTCTCTCTCTCTCTTTCTACAAAAAGTTCATTTTCTCAATTATTTGTTATAAATGCATTCAGATTTAGCCTGTAGGTTTGAACATGATCATGTATCCAAAATTAAGAACAGTGCAATTAGATCTAGCTTTTCTCCTTCAAATTTTCAACAAATTTTCTTAAAAAACTACAATAATATGCACATATTTAAACAAAATAATTCAGCAATATGAAAAAAAATTTGTTACTTGCATATTATAATATCTAAAAAAAACTTTATATACTAACCTTTTTTTTTGCGCAGCGTTTCCCTTAAACTCACTTTCAAATAAGCAACCGTTTATTTCTCCATTTTCCCTTTATTTATAGGCAAGATACACCATTTAAAAAAAAAAAGTTTGCTTTGGCTGGGTGCTTCACGGAGGACCTGCTCATTCACGGGAAAGCCATCCGTGATTATTCTCCCATTCTCGCCGGGTCCGCGTGCCAAAAGAAGCCACGCCATCTTCATTTCCGCCTGATTTTTCACACGTGGGGTCCGCCAATGAAGAAAACGCGAATCTGCCTTGCATTTTCATTCAAAACGCAAACCACATTTGCATTTTTTATAGAAAATGCAATACTCGATCGCATTTTCTTAGGAAAACGAAATCTTGCTTTGCGTTTTCTACACAAAATGCGAAACTCCGTCGCTTGTATGCTCCTTTCTAAATTTTTATTTTTCTCTGCTTCTATCCCTAAAAGTTTTATATGCTCCTTTTAAAAATTTTGCCTTAATTGAATGCAAGTGAGATTTCGGGTGTGTATTCTTGAAGCCAAAATTGCTGCTCCATCTCTTGTCGACCCCTGGTTCATTAATACCCAAGTTTTTTCGAACGAGCAAAGCTGTATTAATTCCCCCCCCCCCCTCTTCCCTTGGTCGGATCTGGCTGAAATGGAATCCCTCCTCCATTTCTTTCAATCCCATCTCCTTAACACCCAGTTCATTCATGGGTCGGTTTGTTTTGGAGCTTTGCCTCCTTTTTTACTCACTGTTGTCTATGCAGCAAACACTCACTCTGAGAGATCGTCTTTGTGGCATGAGCTCGGCTGCCTGGCCGATAATATTTCTTCTCCCTGGATAGTTATGGGAGACTTCAACTGTTACCGTGATGTTAAAGACAAATCTGGGGGATTACCTGTTAACTTCTCTAGGCTGGGGGAATTTAATAGTTGGGCCTTTCTCTCTGGGGTTTTGGATTTAAAATCCATTGGTTTGAGGTACACTTGGTTTAATGGCAAAATTGACGATCCTATCCACATTAAGCTTGACCGGATGTTGATTAACCAAAAGTGGCTGGATTGCTTCCCCCTCTCTTACTACAAAGTGTTTCCTCACAATTGCTTAGATCATTCTCCACTCATCCTTTTTTCGGGTGGGTTCACTCAGAAGAATAACAGATTCCAATTCAAGAACTTTTGGTTAAAGATGGATCATTTTTTGGATACTCTCATTACTTCTTTTGCCACACATCATGATGGTAGCCCCATTTCCAACCTCTATGGTAAGCTTAGAGACCTTAAATTACATCTCAAACAGGGGAAATGGGCTAAGGATATATCTATTAAAACAAAAATTGTTGAGTTGCACCAGAAGCAACAAGCTTGTTTGGACCTCCTTCAATGTCATCCCATGGATTTGCATCTTAACACTTGTTTAAGGGATATTAATGCTAATATCTCTTTAATGCATGATGCTTGGAGTTCCTGGATCACGCAACGGGTTAAAGTTAAATGGCTAAGGAGTGGTGAAGATGATCTAGGATTTTTGTATGCCCGCATTAAGGCTAGGGCTAACTCTTCCAAAATCAAGGAGATAATTACTGAGGAAGGACATTTTTCCACTCCGTCTGATATTGCTAGAGCTATTGTAACACACTTTAAGAATCTTTACAATCCTGTGCCCTCATCTTCTAGTTATCTTCAATATTTTGCTGCTATTGGAAACACTATTCATGCACATCTTTTGGGATCTTTAATTGCAATTGTCACTGATTTGGAGATCAAACAAGTGGTTTTTTCCGGACCTACTTCCTCCTCTCCGGGTCCGGATGGCTTCACTTTCGAATTTTTCAAGACTTCTTGGGAGGTTATTGGGTTTTATGTTACTAATGCTGTTAAAAATTTTTTCAAAGAGGGGCACCTTCCCAGATGTGCTAAGGCTACAGCTATTTCTCTTATACCCAAGCACCAAAATGCAACCAACATCTCTGATTACCGTCTGATTTTTCTCTGCAATGTTTTTTACAAAATTATTGCTAATCGCCTGAAAAGTGTTATGCCTTTTATCATTCACAAGAGCCAATCTGGTTTCATTTCTAAGAGGATTTCAACTGATAACATTATCTTGGCTAATGAGATCTTGAATTGTTTTAATGCTGTCCCCAACAAAAAAATATTTTTGCGCTAAGTTGGACATTCGGAAAGCTTTCGATTATGTGTCCTGGGAATTCCTGTTTTACAGATTAAAGGTGAAGGGTTTTCCGGATAAGTTCATATCTTGGATAAAAAGCTGTGTGAATGAGGTTCCTTTCTCTGTTTGTGTTAATGGTGATATGGAGGGATTTTTTACTTCTTCGGCTGGATTGAGACAAGGCTGTCCTTTGTCCCCTCTTCTTTTTGCAATAGTCATGGACGTCTTTTCTTGCTCCCTTGACGTCAGGAACTTTACTTGTTTCCCTTGTGGACCCTTCTCCCTTAATCACCTTTTATACGCAGATGATGTGCTTGTTTTTGGGGAGGCTTCTACTCAGAATGCTTGGGAGTTTCATAAATTTCTGATGGATTTTGCTTATGCTTCTGGCCTGCACACTAATAATGCAAAATGTTCTATCCTCTTCTCCACCAATACTTCTCTGGAAAATGATATTGCCCATATCTTGGGTTTTAAGTTCTTTGAACACTCTTTCAAATACCTGGGGCTCCCAATTTCCACTAAAAAACTCAATTCTTCTCACTTCCAACCACTCATGAGCAGGATTTTCTCTCTACTTGATGGTTGGAAAGTAAAATTTCTTTCTTTTGCAGGTCGTATTCATTACTTGAGATTCACTATTGCATACACATTGGCATACTGGATTAGGAGATCTATTATACCTAAAACCTACATCAAATTGATTGATAGGCTTTGTGCTAGATTTCTTTATCATGGGACTACTGAAGGAAAGAAACTACATTTGGTTGCTTGGAAGAATACCTGTCTTCCAACTTGTTTTGGAGGGCTTGGGATCTCTAGTATCCAGTCCCTTTACCATGGTTTCGGATGTTCTTTTATTTGGAGAATGTATAATTTCTCTGCTCTGGTTTTTGACTGGTGTAAAGCCAAGTATACTTGCCCTTGGAAATCCTCCTCTGCTAAAACTTCCAAATTCTGGAAGTTCATTATTGGCATTGCTGGTTTGATCAAAGAGAACTGTCATCTTGTAGTTTCTTCCTTTAACTGCAATTTATCATTTTTTTGGGATCCATGGCTTGGGGGGAAATGTGTTGCGGACTTTTTCTCTCCTCTCTTTGGTTTGCCCGATAGTTTCAGGTTTTATTTACAAGGTGGTGTTTGGTGCTTACCTAATTTATACCTAAAGATGTGCAGGATTTGATCTCTGGTATCCCTCTTACTGATGAAAATACGGCGCCACTTTCTTGGAAATCAAGGATTAACAATAAGACTTCTATTTTTAAAGCTTTTAGGCTTAATTACTATAAGGGGATACCGGAAGTTTCTTGGGCTAAATATATATGGCATAAAAGAGCTGCTCTTAGGTTCTCTTCCTACTCTTGACTCTTGATTAAAAATGGGCTTAAGACAGCTGATGTCTTAGCTTTGAGGCATATATACATTGATCCCATGTGCCCTCTTTGTTTACGGGAACTGGAATGCTCTTCTCATTTATTCTTCCTCTGTAACTTCTCTTTTGAGGTGCTTGCTGGGCTGTTGCCGATACTCAACTGTTTTCTTCTTAGACCTTCACTTTTCCAGCTGTTTGAATTTCTGGATGATATTAGCATCTTTAATGCGGTGGAGAAGAATTTTTGTTATTTTGTCGTATGTTGTGTCATTTACTTCTTGTGGAGAGAAAGAAATGATAGGAGATTCTCGGGCACTACTATGACTATTCCTGGGATGCTTAAAAAGATCACTTGGGCTATTTCTCTCAAAGTTTATAACTGGAAATCCTCTGAGGTGCTCCGTGCTACGTTCCCTACTTGTTTTAATGGAAATATGGATTCATGGGGCATTACGGGGCGATGATGAGTGGTTCCCGCTCGTTACCCTCTGGACGGCCAACGTTTGCTGCTCTCGCGGTTTCGCATTCTGGCTTGGCACGACAATTCTGCACCCTGCTTTACCGTCTTGGGCTGTTGTTTCTTGGCAACCGGGGTAACTTTCTGCTGGTTGGATCAGTTTTATTTGGGCACCTGACCTTTCACCTGAGGGATATTGTTGCCCAGAGCGGGTTCCTGTTTTTCTGAGCCCCTTGCCTTTATTTATCAATTTTGTTTTGGGTTTAGCGTTTACTTCTGATTGTTTTTTTTTGGGCTATCGAAATTGTATTTTGGGTTTTTCTTTTCTCAGTCTAGGCTCCTTTTTGTAAGCCTCTCTTTTTTGGTATATTAATATACGGGCGATGCCCCAATTTTCCCAAAAAAAAAAAGATTTCGGGTGTGCTTTATACGAGTAGAGGATGATAGCAGATAACGTTTTAGGAAGACAAGTACAAAACTTGCAAGACGTCTGAACATAAAATTTGTGGTGGACTGCAAACTATTTTTTTTTTATTATTATAATTTTTTTTTCTGGGAACGGAGTATCTACAAAGGGAAGGTCCGGTTACCTGATGCCGTTTGGAGCCAATAAAAATGTGCTACATCATCTCCTATTTAGTATCGAGCTCAGTACTGCTCGATACTCAGTACTTCACAGTACCGAGCTCAATACTGCTCGGTACTATGAAGTACTGAATGTAAGTTGTGTCCCATGTCTGGACCCAATAATCTCCCATCTACCTGTGGAGAAATTATTCGGAGTCTGAACGTTAAAGATGCGGAGTTTGGACGGTAAAAAATTGTTGGGATGTGAGTTTATGTAATATTTGTACACATTATGTATAAAAAATTTAAATTATGTACAAAATTATACATACCGTCTTTTATATATATATATATATATATATATAT
>NW_021318534.1:358635-452294 GCF_001605985.2 Dendrobium catenatum
AAAAAAAAAAAAGGGAATAGAAAAGTTATTCCTGGGCTGCAACTTTCAAGTTTAAGCCTTTATGCATAGTTCATCACCATATGCTAACATTAATAAAGCATGATAAAAGCTCCTGACTTTGTGTAATTTTCTTATTTTAAACATAAAATATATCTGATATTTAAAAAAATATGTTCTTTTTTGTTTATTTATGCGGCGATGGAGGCGGTGGTCGGCGGCTGGCAGTGCCAATTACATGCCTGATGCCTATTACCTCACCGCAAACAAAAACTCCATTTTTAGACTGTAAAACCGGTGGTAACTTCATTAATTCGGGGAGGGAGAAGCGGTACGAGTATATAACTATTCTACCCTACAAGAAAATAAGCAGTAAAAGATGAACAAACAAAGCAGACAAAACAAAATCTTAAAAAAGGAATAACAAATACAGATTTCTAAAAGTAAACAATGAAACATTTCAGATTTTCCTTCACCTGATCACAGGAAAACACAACAAAAGCAAAGCCCTTTCCAAATAAAACACCCCCCTTCATAATCCCCACAAAGCACCGCACCAACTGCAACAAGTTATACCCAGCTAATATCCCATTAGCCGCCACCAAAAACCTGCAAATCCCCCACAAAAAAAAAAAAAAAAAAAAAAAACGGTAGCCAAAAACCATAAATTTATCACAAATATCAAACAAAGATACGAACTTTAAATCATCCCCCAAAGGTTTCATGAATCTTACACGAAGACCTTCATGTCTGTAAACTTAGCCCTTTTCTCCAAAGAAAAGAACATCCTCACTTCTCTATCGCTTCCAACAAGAGCTGAAGCTGTCACCGCAAAACCAAACGCAGCCAGTCTAATTGCCAACTCGCTCACTCTTAGCCTCCTCTCCATTCCCTTCATCTCCCTTTTCTTGAAGAAAACAGGGAAGACTCTGCGTCCTATAGCGAGGTTAGACGGAAGGTTCCGGTTCCCTTTTTCTTGAAGTGGCAGGGTATTTAAATGAGATGGCCTCTGAAAAGAGAGAAGTTAACGTGCTCATTAATGGAAGGGAAAGTCGGAAAAGCATTACTTGAAAGCAAGTGAGATTTGGAGTGTGCTTTATACGAGTAAAGGATGATAGCATATAACGTTTTAGGTAGTGCTGTCAACATTTGATCCGACCTGAAAATTGCGATTCGAATCTGACCTGAAAATTTTAGATTCGGGTCAACATGAACCTGAACTGGGTCGGGTTCCACTCGTTTGTAAAACCGGGTCGGATTCAGGTTGACCCGGAAATCTGATTTGACCCGTTTTTAATTAATTTAAGAGAGTTTTAAAGAATTTTTATGAAATAAGTAAATGATATTTCAAAAAATTATAAACATTGTTATCCAAATTAAATTAATTTTGATATCTCAAACGAGACCTTAATGATGATTAATGCGAGTGAGGAGAGAAAGCTCTCTAAAACACTTTGACAACTCTATATGCCAAAAAAAAAACATTTTGACAATTATTATCACTTAATGATGATTAATGTGAGGGAGTAGAGAAAGCTCTCTAAAACTCTTTGACAACTCTATATGCCAAAAAAAAAAAAAAATCTATGAATGATTTTTTTCTGCAATAAACTGACCTCAAAACACTAAGGGAAATTAATCAACTTCATAATTTAATTAAAAATTTTATTTTAAATATCAAATGAGCTTCAAATTATATAATTTTATAATTAAAATGATAGTCTGATTATGATAATTCAATAACACTCAAATTATATTATGTAAAGATTTGTAATCATAGTAATTGATCTAAAATGTATTTCGTAAATATCTTAATATCTTTATTGATCTTTATTTTATAAGTTGTTAGTGGCATATGATAATGTTCTAAAAATATAAACATTTTAGCATAAAAATGAAATATAACTGATACATCCTTGGAAAATTATCCTGATCGGACACGAATCTTGAGGCAAAATTGAGTTGAAAACTTCCAAAATTAAAATTGGGATCATCCAAACTCCGATTTCAGTAAAATTATAGTTGAATAGAACGTCTCGCAAATACAAACCCAACGACACTAAATTTGATTTAATCTGAGCTCAAATGTGTCCAAATCAAGGGCCCGAAGTGCTGTTGGAGAGTTCGAACCACAATTTGGATTACCAAACGGTTTCCAAACGTGACATGCTTATTGTCGAATCGAGCGGCTCAACGAGATGAATCCCACGAGCCCAAGATCACGGAATTCCGACATCATTAAGACCTTCAAATTTCTGACAAACGGTCCACGATCCAGAGATTTGGCATCGGCCGTCCATCCAAACCACTCCCCATTTACCCTTGATCCTCTTCTTATTTACGGGCCATGTCATTCTATGAATTTTATAAATAGACATCTCATTCTTCTTGGAAATGGTCCCTTCAGCCTAAAGAGAAAAGAGAGACATCAAAGATCGCTCTTGCCTCCTAGCCTCCTCGACCACCGCCTGGAGCTCCGCCGGACCAACGCTTGACTCCCTGAGCTCCGCCGGACCACCACCTAACGCCCTAAGCTCCGTCGGACAACCGTGTAATGCCCTGAGCTCCTTCGGACCTGAGTTCCGCCAAACCACCACTTGAGGCTCTGAGTTCCGCCAGACCTTTACATGAGGCCCTCACTTCTGCCAGACCATCACCTGAGGCCCGGACTTCTGCCGGACCACCATCTGATGCCCCTGACTTCTATCGGACCACCATCTGAGGCCCAAACTTCTACCAAAGCACTAAGTGACGCTGGACTATTATCCCTATTTGTCACTAGATTTCAACTTTATAGTTGGTATTTTTAATCTGATCATGCTCAATGATGAGTCAGTTAACTGTAATCTAATTGAATTCCCGTGGAATCATTTTCAACAGGGCCAAGTCCCGTGGTTTATCTCCTTTTCAGGATTTTCCACGTAAAAAATCTTATTTGTTCTATGTGTGTGAGCTGGATATCTGTGCAATTCTAAGACATATAACTCTAACTCTAACGCCACATATATTCTAGCCCGAAATAATAACTATGAATAGTTAAGTTTTAATGCTCTCATTCTTAACATATATCTATTTAAATGATTGAGATTATATCATAATAGTCAAATATTTCCTTAACAACAAAAAATCCTCTTTCTTCACAGTGCTGTGTGCTCTCTCTATCTTATGCCCTTCTTAGCTTTTCATCAAAGTCCTTGAAATTATTTAAAATTTTCTTTTGCATAATGTAAGCCCATAAAAAGTAATAGAAATAAAGAGTTCTAAATAAAAGTTTTGTCAATAAGATCATTATCTGGTGAAGGAGGTTGAAATGACCGTAGTCAGCGGGCAACATTGGTTAGAAAGGCTGTTGTCTGGCAACGGAGGTCAGAAGGACCGTAGTCGATATTTTCAGGATTACAGTAACAGAAGATGACAATAACAATTGCATGAGACGATGGTAATGACGATTATGAAAAAATAACTTTCTAGAATTTCAATTACATGAGATTGCACTCTTAAAATATAAGGTCATGATGGCTATGAAAGATAACAAATTTGCCACCCTTTAAACATTTAGCATGGTAGATTAACAATAGTTATAACAGAATAACCAATAGAAGATTTAGTCATAGATGTAACATTTTAGTCATCATCTCCTCTTTTTTTATTTTCAAGTACATAACAAAATGTATAGTAAAATTTTGTATCAATTTAACATCAACACTCAACGTTTCTCATCGAGGCTTAACACCTAAAGCAACCTTAACAATTGTTTACAATTTTTTTTTTTAAATATCAAATGAGCTTCAAATTATATAAATTTTTAATTAAAATGATAGTCTCATTATGACAATTCAATAACACTAAAATTATAGTATGTAAAGATTTATAATCAGATTAATTGATCTAAATTGTATTTCTTAAATATCTTAAGATCTTTATTTTATAAGTTGATAATGAGTGGCATATGATAATGTTCTAAAAATATTAACATTTTATCATAAAAATGATATTTAATTATGAATAGTTAAGTTTTAATGCTCTCATTCTTGACAAATATCTATTGAAATTATTGAGATTATACCATAAAAGTCAAATATTTCCTTAGTGATATATCATCAAAAAATTATTTTCATCGGGAACAAATCTCGAGGCAAAATCAAGTCTGAGACTTCAAAAATTAAATTTAGAAACATCTTAAATATATTTTCAAATGTTCTTTTATTTTTTTTTTGTTCATGTTTTAGGCCAACATTAATAGTTTTACAAAAAATTATTTAAATTTGTTATTTTACAAAGATAAAATATAAGACAATAATTAAAAAAAAAACGTATAATTCATAATGGATATTCTTCATATTATGAAAAAGCTTAATGATTATTTATCATCAATATATTCAATTTTTTTTAATATAAGTGATTAAAATATCATTCATCATCTACTAATCTCTAATATTATTTCATAATCAATTTTTTATAACAGTAAGTTAAAAAAGCTCTTTCAACTTATATCACATACATTTATGTCAAAATAAATTATAATTTTTTTAATTTATCATCAGAAACTTTGATTATAATATTCAAATAAAAATTATTTCAACACAGAAGTCAGCATTATAAGGATTTTAATTAATAATAATAATAATATAAAATTAAAAAATATTTTTTTGTTCTTGAGGGGGGGCTTGTGGGGCACACAAACCCACAAGATTTGTTACAATCAGGATATACAACGACAACCTGTGAGTCGTCCAAGCAGGGAGAGAGGACCACCATTACGTCTTGAGGATTTTGTGTAGTTCACAAACAAGAATCTATTGTTATTTCGAGTCCACATGTTCTAATAAGATCTTTGGGCTTTTTCTAACGGAGAATCATATATAGAAAGCTTTCTGAAAAAAGTAGAAAAATGAAAAAAAAAAACGGAGTTGTTGGGAACGCGATTTGACGAACCAAACAGTAAATAAGAAATGAATTTGTCGTTTTAAAACGGAATAAGCATCAAAAACTTCCAATTAAACGAAGCCTAAGGGATTGGAACACTATGTGAAAACCTCTATATAAAGGCTTTAGAACATGATTAATGAAATGCTTCCTCACATCTCGTTTTTCCTTCTCTGCTGTTTTATGCCAATGCCATGCATGTTGGGATAAATTACCGAAGCTATGAGAGGTAGGCTTCATTTTGGGATAGTTGTCATATATTTTTTTCGTAAAGTTGTTGTAGAAAAAGTAAATTTTTAAAACTATTGTAGAAAGAAACTTTTTAGTACAAAAAAATCTTAAAATAATGGTCTAAAAGTTATGATTGAGATCTTAAAAGCAAAGTAGTAAGAAAACTCTTTACACCCTTGGACTTTGTTTGGCACAACTTATTTATTTTTATTGCTGTGCTTTTCTGACTTCAATCATAATTGATGTTTGACTACTATTTTTTCTCAACTTTAAAAAATATTTCATACTAACAATTTGTTTACTGCAACAATTTTAAAAAGCTATTTTCTCTATAACATCTTTGCAAAGCAATAAAAAAATAGTTCCAAATGAAGTCTTAGTGTCAACTTAGTCATTAGAACTATGCCGTTGAATTTGAAGGAGCTTTTGTTCTGTACGGACACTGGACGGGAGAACCGTCCGGTTAAGTACTGAGTACCCAGCGGTACCGAATGCGGGTATCGAGCTAGGTCTCTTCTTGACACCGTTCATGTGTCTTCGGGTGAGGAGAATAGCAAATGTGATGTGCAGTGATCTCCGACTCCTCTCCACGAGCAGTTGCAACGCTCGGCGCAAAGCGTCTCGCTCCGCTTGGGTCGCACGAACGAAAGAAGACGGAAAGCACAGCTTCGGAAACCACGGGCATAAAATTGGGAATTATGGCTTTTTTGGCGCTCATTAATTTGGGCTATTTGCATCGGTTAAAATCGGTGCAAAACTAACCGGTTAAAATCGGTGCAATTAGCAGCGGTAAAAACCGATGTTAAAAATTTTTTGGGCGATAAAATTAGGAATTAGGGGTTTTTTGCCGCTAAAAAAATAGGGCTACTTGCATCGGTTAAAACCGGTGCTAATTGCACCGGTTGAATTAGCAGGGCTAAAACCGATGCTAAAAGATGGTTTTGGTAGCGGTTCTAAAACCGCTCCTAACATCTACTGCGAAAAATCCAAATTTTTAGTGGTGTCTTCAACTTACTGAGTCTACTCACCAAGAATCGCTTGAAGCACCACAATTTTTTTAATAATATTCACGATATATTTTTTAAACTCTTTTGCATTATAAAATTTGACATCTTTTTCAGAGATATCTCTAACTTACCAAGGGCACTCACCCATTACACAACTAGCTCCACCAATATCAAAATATATCATTTGATGTATTTATATAAATTTGTCAATTTTGGTGTATTAATTATGGATTTTCACTAATAAATATGATGTCAATTGTCCCACAAAAGCATCTCTCTCTCTCTCTCTCTCTCCCAACAAATTCAAATTGTTTTTGAGAGATCCTGTAATATTCTTCTTAGGCTAGAATTACTCCATTCAAAATAGGATGTTTGTTATGTGATAGAACAGCCTCTAAAACTTAACAAGAAATTCTATAAGATGATAGTAACACTTGCAATGTTTTCTATTAAAAAATAAGCATAATATTAAATTAAGTGTTGCATAGATGAGAATGCTCAGGTGAATGAGTGACTTTACTCTTACAAACATGATACGAAATGAGCATATACGTGAGAAGGTTGGAGTAGCTCTAATGTATGATGAGATTAGAGAGAGTCACCTTAGATGGTTTGGTTACATAAAACGACAACCTTCCGATGATTCGATTAGGAAAGTGGATGCATTAAATTTGATTTATGTTAAGAATGACAGAGAGAATTAAAAAGATTTGGTTAGAAAAAAATAAAAAAAATGGCATTTCTTCATTAATTTTAGCTGAGAATTTGACTCTTAACATAACACAATAGAGAAAAAAGATTCATATAATCGACCCCACATAGTGAGATAAAAACTTGTTGTTATTGTAGTATCCATATCAAAGCTACTACATTAGCCCTCATTAAAAAAATAATAATAAATTAAGAAACAATGCTAAATTGCCATTATTTGTAAGCTTTTAACTGAAATTCAACAATAGACTTACATGATGATTAAACTCTTTCAGTTTGCCAAATAAAAAATTAGAAAAATAAAAGAAAAACAAATAATAATAATAACAATAAGTGAATACCAAACAAAAAATTGAAAGTAGCATTCCTCAGTTAACATAACAAAACCAAAAGCACATAAAACATTCCTAACCATTTTCAAAAATAGATTTAAGCTTTGTTTGGGACAGCTTTCTTAATGATTTTTAAAACAATTTTTAGAACAAAAATTGTATCAACTAGAAATTTTTTAACTAAAAAACTGCTTTAAAAACAGTACAAAAGTTGTGCCAAATAAAGCCTAATGCAGATTGTAAACCAGCTTTCATCTTTGCTTTCATACACAATATTAGAGCTGCAAGTGAACCAAACGTTCGACGAGCTACTCGTTGTTCGGTTCGATTAAAGCTCATTTGTGATTGTTTAATTAACTAAACAAACAAACTTGAACAATATTTTAAATACTCATTCTTAAATAAACAAACTTGAACACTAATGCGTTCGGCTCATTTATATTCGCGAACAACATCATTTGAAGTTCGTGAACAAGCTCGATAAGAAGCTCGATAAAAGCTTGATTTGTGTTCGATTTTGAACTCGTGAATAAGCTAGATACAAATAATTAATATTTGACTATAAATTAATAAATATAAATAATCATTATCTTTGTTATATAGACAATTACTTTTATTATAAATGTGTTTGTTCATAGATATGTTCATGAACATAATTGTTTGATAGTTAAAAAAAATTCGTTAAATATGTTCGCGAACAAGCTCGATAAGCACTAAACGAACGAACATGAACTGAACATGAACCGAACATGAACACTCATTAATTTAAATGAACTAAACATGAACACAAACAATAAAGCTCGAACAAACATGAACCAAACTTAAACAAGCTGATATTAAATGAACACAAACATGAACACTCACATACTCGGCTTGGCTCGGTTCGTTTGCAGCCCTATAAACCAGCTTTCATCTTTGCTTCCATACACAATATAACATATTTCATCTCTCACTAGATTACAATTCAGCGCGATAATTAAAGCAAGCATCAGGTTCATTTTACTATAATAAACAGGAATTTAATATAAGTAAGACCAACATGAAAGGCTATAAAATGATACTTTCAGCTCAGAAACTGACAGAAAGAACTACCAGCTTCCATAGCTGTTCTTACAGCCTTTATTACTTCCATAGAGCCTGAAGAAGTTGAAAGCAGAGATGCAGGAAATGATTATCATGGCCAAGCAAGCTATAAAAGCACAGGCCACTCCCTCCCCTGCCTGTGTACAAAACCTACTGTAGAGGTTGCATATCTTTATCCATTGAAGCTCCGGCTGGCCGAATAGTCCTAGCACCGCAGACTGAGCTGCTGCTGCAATTGCCGATAATGTCACATAAGCCAGTATCTGCATAATAATTAGTATAAACATGTTCAGTTGTGGAGTTTAATTCGATTAACTAACCTATGAAGAAAAATTTTATGATAACTCGATCGTGAATCGATTAAAGTTTCGTTTGAGACGGCTTTCTTATCACTTCTTAAATCAATTTTTTATTACAAAAATTTTAATTTTAATACTAGAAAGTTACTTTAGAAAATAGTAAGAAAGGTGCTTCAAACGAAGTCTAAGATTTCGTTTGGTAAGGCTTTCTTTCTACCTCCTAAAGCAGCTTCCTAGTACAAAAATTAAAATTTTTGTCCTAGAAAGCTGCTTTAGGAAGCAATAAAAAGCCGTCCCAAATGAAGCCAAATTATATGCCAATGTTTTCAATATTTGCAAGTTGTTTTGGGAATATTTGCAAGTTGTTTTGGGAATAGTACCGTATTTTTTTATTGTCTTGGTTTCTTTTTTATGGGGGTTCTTTGGTTGATATTTAAGATATTACGATCATAAAAGCTTCCCGATTGAAACTATAATAAATTCTACAGTGATGGGAATAGAACATAGCGATTAATTGGATGAGTCTATGTAAAATTATTGTTGTGTTTTCAGTGCACTGTTCTTCTTTCTATCATATGAGAGGTTTTTAGAGAACTCCATATAATTTGATCTTATTGTGAACAAAAAAAGAATAGCTCTAAGATTCTCTAAAAAAGAAAATAGTTCAACAAAGAAAATAGTTCATCCTATCTTGTAAATAAAGTCAAAGGCATTGTTCGGGATGGCTTTCTTATTACTTTTTAAAACAGCTTCTCAATACTAAGTTTTTACTACTTTTTCCGTTTGTTACCGACCTTCCGCCTATTCGAGAAAAGACAATTTGTTAAGCTAGCCAGTTCTCTTGCTAACAAAATAGCATCAAAAGTAGGTTTGGTAATGTCATTAATGATAAAGTTCCTCTTTAACAAACATATATTGTAACTTAATGGAAAGCTAAGAAAGCAAGCTGTTGGAAATCCTGCACATGTTCACTTGCAACTCCACATTAATTCATTAAGTACAAAATGAGCAAAAGAGGCAATAGCATGGTCCACATAGTAAATAAGCACAACATACAAATAATATTTTAAATTATTTAAAATTAACATTTCATGCATCTAACACAGATAATCGTCAGCATTTGATGTACTCTTGCACGTGAAATTTCTCAAAGACTAAGGCTTCGTTTGGGACGGTTTTCTTACTGCTTCTTAAAACAGCTTTGTAGTACAAAAATTTTATTTTTTATAAGAAACTGTAAGAAAATCGTCCCAAATGAAATCTAACTAAAGGGATTTTAAACAATTTGTTTGCATGCCATCGCGATTTACCAGCGATTTTAAACGGTAATGATGCCAACAAAATTTAACTATGTTTTTTGTGGGGAAGTAAAGTAGTAGGACAAAGAGATTCAGAACCTCAGATTCCTATGATACCTGAGTCAAGGCTTGGTTAAAAGTTGTCATTTCAATTTGAGCTAAGCTCGGACAGAATAGATCAACTGAACCGGCCTAACCTAACCAGATCATTCCGATGCTTCGGATCACTTTCTTAAGAACAAAAACAATGGTGGAAAAACTCACAAAAAGATTGAAGTTAAGACTAATAGACTTTATGTTGGCAGAGGTTAGCTCTCCTACTTCCATAGTTGTATGGAAACCATTATATTTTCAGGATTACAGTAACAGAAGATGACAATAACAATTGCATGAGACGATGGCAATGACGATTATGAAAAAATAACTTTCTAGAATTTCAATTACATGAGATTGCACTCTTAAAATATAAGGTCATGATGGCTATGAAAGATAACAAATTTGCCACCCTTTAAACATTTAGCATGGTAGATTAACAATAGTTATAACAAAAAAACCAATAGAAGATTTAGTCATAGATGTAACATTTTAGTCATCATCTCCTCTTGTTTATTTTCAAGTACATAACAAAATGTATAGTAAAATTTTGTATCAATTTAACACAATACTCCTCGTTTCTCATGGAGGCTTAACACCTAGAGAAATCTTAACTAGAAAAAAAAAATGGAGAATGATGATTTATAAAGTCAACCAAATATAATTTGGATAAGGCTAATAATGATGACAACGACGATAACATATAAATGACTTATACTAGAGAAATTATTACGTGCAGTCATCAGACCATCTAGCTACGTCATCCGATACACATTGGTACAGAGTAAATTGATGACGTTGTGCGTCATGATTGGCCTCTGGATGGCATCAGTTGACCGCAGGTAATAATTTCGCCTTACATTGGGCTTCTTCTAGCTAAAGTAATTTGCTTGAGAATATGTATCTTAGAATAAAGTTATGCAACTCACCATTGTTTGTTGGTCGGAAACTTTAGCTATCAATTAATAAGTTTTAGGTTCGAGTCTTGCGTATGTGATTTGTGTATGAGTTTATCTTTATTGGCCTAAAATATCCAAAAAAAAAAAAAGGGAATAGAAAAGTTATTCTTGGGCTGCAACTTTCAAGTTTAAGCCTTTATGCATAGTTCATCACCATATGCTAACATTAATAAAGCATGATAAAAGCTCCTGACTTTGTGTAATTTTCTTATTTTAAACATAAAATATATCTGATATTTAAAAAAATATGTTCTTTTTTGTTTATTTATGCGGCGATGGAGGCGGTGTTCGGCGGCTGGCAGTGCCAATTACATGCCTGATGCCTATTACCTCACCGCAAACAAAAACTCCATTTTTAGACTGTAAAACCAGTGGTAACTTCATTAATTCGGGGAGGGAGAAGCGGTACGAGTATATAACTATTCTACCCTACAAGAAAATAAGCAGTAAAAGATGAACAAACAAAGCAGACAAAACAAAATCTTAAAAAAGGAATAACAAATACAGATTTCTAAAAGTAAACAATGAAACATTTCAGATTTTCCTTCACCTGATCACAGGAAAACACAACAAAAGCAAAGCCCTTTCCAAACAAAACACCCCCCTTCATAATCCCCACAAAGCACCGCACCAACTGCAACAAGTTATACCCAGCTAATATCCCATTAGCCGCCACCAAAAACCTGCAAATTCCCCACAAAAAAAAAAGGAAAAAAAAAAAAAAAAACGGTAGCCAAAAACCATAAATTTATCACAAATATCAAACAAAGATATGGACTTTAAATCATCCCCCAAAGGTTTCATGAATCTTACACCAAAACCTTCATGTCTGTAAACTTAGCCCTTTTCTCCAAAGAAAAGAACATCATCACTTCTCTATCGCTTCCAACAAGAGCTGAAGCTGTCACCGCAAAACCAAACGCAGCCAGTCTAATCGCCAACTCGCTCACTCTTAGCCTCCTCTCCATTTCCTTCATCTCCCTTTTCTTGAAGAAAACCTGGAAGACTCCGCGTCCTATAGCGAGGTTAGACGGAAGGTTCCCGTTCCCTTTTTCGTGGAGTGGCAGGGTATTTAAATGAGATGGTCTATTGGTTTCTGAAAAGAAGTTAACGTGCTCATTAATGGAAGGGAAAGTCGGAAAAGCATTAGTTGAAAGCAAGTGAGATTTGGTATACGAGTAAAGGATGATAGCATATAACGTTTTAGGAAGACAGAAGTACAGAACTTGCAATAAGTGTGAACAGAAAATTTGTGGTGAACTGATGTAACTGGATAGACAAATAAGCAACCACAAGAGGACTGCGGGACAGCTTACCGAGCTCACTGCGGGACACCTGATACGTTGCCACTACTCTTTTACTTTTTGACAGTTATAGTTTCATTTCCACTACTTCTTTATTGCTAATTACTTAAATTAGCAATTACACTTTATGCTGGTTAGCTAATATAGAGAAAGAAAGCTCAGAGAAAGGTAGACTTTGTTATTACTCTCTTTTACAGAAATACAAACCGGAACACTGAATATACAGTGTTTCTCTACTGTTCCATTGCTCTGTGTTGATTTCTTTTCTCAGGTTTGTTGTTTGATCCGTGGCTGCATCATGAACTGCAAACTGGAATTTTTTTTTTTTTTTTTAGAATGAGGTATTTGCTAGCTGCTACCTCAATTTGTGAGGTGTTTGGCGACCTAATTATTTTCTTGGCTGATCTGAAAGAGTCACTCACTTCTATACAACCTTTTGTCCTGTCTTATTTGGACACCACTTAAAAGACGCTGACGTTCGAAATTGGAATATAATTGTGATATTTTAGAAGTCCATTTATATCTTGCCTACTAAAATTTAAATAAAATGATTGTTTTTCTTAGCATCATGCTTTGTTTTTGAGTGGATGAGCACTATCACGTATGTTTTTTTGGTTATTCGGTACTTTTTATAAAAGATAGTTTTAAAAATATTGATTATGCGGATTAAATTTTCTAACGGAGCAGTAAATATCAAAAAGCTGTTAAAATAATAGAAAAATATAGTTCCCTAAAAGCTATAGTGGAAGCGCCATATATAAATAATGAAAAAAAAAATTCTCCGTTTCTAAATGAAAAGGAAAAAAAATGCCCTCTCAAACGAGACCTTAATGATGATTAATGCGAGTGAGGAAAGAAAGCTCTCTAAAACACTTTGACAACTCTATATGCCCAAAAAAAAACTTTTTGACAATTATTATCACTTAATGATGATTAATGTGAGGGAGTAGAGAAAGCTCTCTAAAACTCTTTGACAACTCTATATGCCAAAAAAAAAATCTATGAATGATTTTTTTCTGCAATAAACTGACCTCAAAACACTAAGGGAAATCAATCAACTTCATAATTTAATTAAAAATTTTATTTTGAATATCAAATGAGCTTCAAATTATATAATTTTATAATTAAAATGATAGTCTGATTATGATAATTCAATAACACTCAAATTATATTATGTAAAGATTTGTAATCATAGTAATTGATCTAAAATGTATTTCATAAATATCTTAATATCTTTATTGATCTTTATTTTATAAGTTGTTAGTGGCATATGATAATGTTCTAAAAATATAAACATTTTAGCATAAAAATGAAATATAACTGATACATCCTTGGAAAATTATCCTGATCGGACACGAATCTTGAGGCAAAATTGAGTTGGAAACTTCCAAAATTAAAATTGGGATCATCCAAACTCCGATTTCAGTAAACTTATAGTCGAACAGAACGTCTCGGAAATACTAACCCAACGACACTAAATTTGATTCAATCTGAGCTCAAATGTGTCCAAATCAAGGGCCCGAAGTGCTGTTGGAGAGTTCGAACCACAATTTGGATTACCAAACGGTTTCCAAACGTGACATGCTTATAGTCGAATCGAGCAGCTCAACGAGATGAATCCCACAAGCCCAAGATCACGGAATTCCAACATCATTAAAACCTTCAAATTTCTGATAAACGGTCCACGATCAAGAGATTCGGCATCAGCCGTCCATCCAAACCACTCCTCATTTACCCTTGATCCTCCTCCTATTTACGGGCCATGCCATTCTATGAATTTTATAAATAAACCCCTCATTCCTCTTGGAAATGGTACCCTAAGCCTAAAGAGAAAAGAGAGACATCAGAGATCGCTCTTGCCTCCTTGCCTCCTTGACCACCGCCTGGAGCTCCGCCGGACCAACGCTTAACTCCTTGAACTCCGCCGGACCACCTCCTAACCCCCTAAGCTCCGTCGGACCACCGTGTAATGCCCTGAGCTCCTCCGGACCACCACTTGAGGACCTGAGTTCCGCCAAACCACCACTTGAGTCCCTGAGTTCCGCCAGACCATCACATGAGGCCCTCACTTCTGCCAGACCACCACTTGAGGCCCGAACTTCTGTCGAACCACCACCTGACGCCCTGACTTCTATCAGACCACCATCCGAGGCCCAAACTTCTACCAGACCACTAAGTGACGCCGGACTATTATCCCTATTTGTCACCAGATTTCAACTTTATAGTTGGCATTTGTAATTTGATCGCGCTCAAGGATGAGTCAGTCAACTATAATCTACTTGAATTCTTGTGAAATCATTTTCAACTAGGCCAAGCCCCATGATTTTTATCCTTTTCAGGGTTTTCCACATAAAAAATCTTGTGTGTTCTCTGTGTGTGAGCTAGATATCCGTGCAACGCTAAGACGTAAAACTCTAACTCTAACGCCACATATATTCTAGCCCGAAATAATAACTATGAATAGTTAAGTTTTAATGCTCTCATTCTTAACAAATATCTATTTAAATGATTGAGATTATATCATAATAGTCAAATATTTCTTTAACAACAAAAAATCCTCTTTCTTCACGGTGCTAAGTGCTCTCTTTATCTTATGCCCTTCTTAGCTTTTCATCAAAGTCCTTGAAATTATTTAAAATTTTCTTTTGCATAATGTAAGCCCATAAAAAGTAATAGAAATAAAGAGTTCTAAATAAAAGTTTTGTCAATAAGATCATTATCTGGTGAAGGAGGTCGAAATGACCGTAGTCAGCGGGCAACAGTGGTTAGAAAGCCCGTTGTCTGGCAACGGAGGTCAGAAAGACCGTAGTTGATGGGAGAAAGAGATCAGAAAGACCATTTTATGGCTACGGAGGTCGGAAGGACCGTAGTCGGCGTCAACAGTGGTTAGAAAGATCGTTGTATGACGATGGAGGTTGGAAGGACTGTAGTCGGCATGCAACAATGGTCAAAGACACCATTGTTTGGCGATTGATGTCGAGTAGAACTCTGAAGTTAGTTTGTGGTCGGGTGTAAGTCCAACCATAATTGGAAGCCGAGTGGAAAGTTCGACATTCAGTGGTGGGCAGACATAAGTCCGGCATCAGTCAATGGCCGGGCGAAAGTCTGACGACGGTCAGTGGTCCGACAATGGTCGATGAGGAGTTTGGTGGAAAGAGAGCTATAGTTTCTCTCTCTTTCTTGTCTTCCTTGATTATGTTCTTATTCCCCTTTTCATGAGGAATGAGGGGTCTAATTATAATTTTCTAGGAGGGGCATGACCAATAAATAGGAAGTATATTAGAGGTATGTTGAGAGTGGTTTGAATGAACGACCAATATTGATTTTCATAATTGTGGACCATTTAATGAACATTTGAATATCTTAATGATATCATAATTTGACGATCTTAGGCTTGTTGGATTCGTCTCGTTGAGCCGCTCGATTTGACTATAAGCATGTCATGTTTAGAGTTCGTTTTGTAATCCATATTATGGTTTGAACCTTCCAAAGGTGCTCCAGGTCTTCGATTTGGATCCATTTGAGCTTGGATTGAGTTGAATTTTGTCTCGTTGGGTTTGTATTTTCGAGACGTTCAATTCAACTGTAAGTTTGCTGAAATAGGAGTTCACACAACCTCATATTTAATTTTAAAAGTTTTCAACTTAATTTTATCTCGAGATACGTGCCCGATAAAGATAAATTTTTGATGATATATCATACATAATGGACTTTACTAAACTATTGAGAAGTTTGATCATTGAAAATGCATTGTACAGTGGAAAAGAATAATAAATTTGGTAGGACAAATATAGAATTGTTGCTAACTTTAATATTACATACATACCATCTTATATTATTTTAATATCAAATATACCACTCATATTTCTTTCATGCTACTCATATATTTCATTTCTACCACTAATATTTGAAATGAAAATGAACTATGAGTGGTATTTATATAATATTAAAGTTTTAGGTGTTAAATATGTAAATAGAATAGTATAGAATGGTATGTATGTAAATCTCCTTTTTTTTTAAATAAAAAGCCGTTTGGTGTTCGGTTATCATATGGTTGAACATTTATTATACTTTATGTCGCATTAGCCATATAAAGCACATCGCATTAGGCTTTATATGGGATAACTTATTTTGGTTGATTTTTTTATGTTAGAAATTTTTTTAAATTATTTTGTAAGAGCTCTATTCTGAAAAAAAAAGGGATTTTTGTTTGAAATAAATTATGGAAAAAATAGAAAATATATATATGCTAAGTTTTTATTCAAATGTATATTTTTTCTTGCTATTTTTTTTTCATAAAAATAGTAAAAAAATTGGGGAGAGTGAAGTTCATCCACATATTAATAGGAAAAAATATGTAAAATTTTCACTTATTTTAACTATATTCTCTTTCAATTTTCATTAGTATTATTATTATTATTTCAAAAGTATGAAATAATTAGTATTATATTCACTTTCAAAAGCATGAAAAATTTTTACCTTCAATCATCGTCATTCGACTACGATCCTTCAACCACCATTGTCCAATTATGATTCTTCTAATCTTCATCTCACGCCGATTACAACTACCTTTGTTACCCACCAAATGTGATATTGAGACTATCATTGGCCGACTATGATTCTTTTGATCTCGGTCGCCTACCGACTACAATCCTCCACCTTTGATCGCACACTAACTGCATTCCTCTGAGCTATAATTCATTGGCTATTATCATGTGTTTACTTCAATGGCTATTGGCTTCATCACTTACCATCACTGATAATGCCAAAACACTCAATTACTTATAGAATTTATTCATATTGTTGACATCAACTTTGAACTTTCACTGCAACACTTCAGGTTGGTGTTGAATTCCTGCCAGAGGGCTGTGTTAACATCAATTCACTAATGTGTTCATTAAAATGTATCAAATCCTTCTCTTGGGGAAGGACTTTACTTGTAATCAAATATAAATGCTAGTGAAATCACTTTAATTGGGTCATGCCTTGTGGCTTTTCTTTTTCCAAGATTTTTCACATAAAAAATATAGTGTCATTTATGATTATTGCACTCCTATTTAAAGTCTTGTTGCCCGTAAGTGCCATCAACGTCAACACATACCATTACTTATAAATACAATATACGTCATCCACACAAATGCCTTTGCCCATTGACTTCACTCGTTATTGCTAACATCGTTGATGCACCCCATCACCTATAAAAGGTAATGCACGTCATGACACCAATATCGACACACATTGAATTGGTCATTTATTGTCACCAAGATGGCTAATGCATGACATCGACAACAACTCGAACTCGTGATATCAACACTAAGATATATACATGATTTCTTAGTCTTTTGTTTCCTCTCCGCAAAGGAGAATGACAAAACCAACCACAAATGATCACTTGAATACAAATCTAATGTCTTAAGGTTGCTTCAACTTCTACCATAGAATCCATCATCTACGATTAAGTCTGCTAATAAGTGGTTCATTAGATATATGATTGACATCCAAAGATTCACATTATTTAATTAAGGTATTGTTTTTTTACTGTTTTTTAAAATAACTTTTTAGCATAATCATTAGAATTTTTATATAAAAAAATATTTAAAAAGCATTAAAAAAACCTCCCAAATAAAGCCTAAGGATAAAGGTAGTGGAAATTCACACTCCCTAATACTTATTTTTTATTTTTTCTCTTGGTTCAGCAAATAATTTATAGACTGAAAATAAAATTTTTGTTTAATCAAAACAAAGGAGTCCGATTTTATTTAAATAGAGCCTTATATGTTGCTAAATCTAAATCTTTTCAACGTTAATCCATTTTCTTTCGAATAGTCATGGCGGAATCGCCTGTCCTTGCACTCGCGCTTGAGATTTGAGGAGTCTAAGTGGAAGTAGGGATTTCCGGCGATCACTAGAGAAGTCCGAGTTCCGAATTCCCACTAAGATGAGCAAAATGCTCCTTTGGAACTCTGCCAGTAATTCCTTCCCTTCTCTCCCAGGCTACATTTCTATGTTCTCTCCTCTTCAGTTGAATTATCTCTTACTTGCCCTTCAGCCGGACTCCGAGCAAATGGGAGTGCAACGGTGCCGCCGGCGAGTTTTTGCTTTCCGCTGCTCGTTCAGAATCAAATCCATGAGGGTTCTTCAGTTACTTACGTATTTTCTAGCCACGGGCTCTTCATCGGCTTTGTGCTCTTTGGCTTCGCCTATGATGTGTTCGCTATAAGGTGCCCTAGAATTTTTGAAACTGTTGGCATTGTGGATAGCGCCGGACAAACGGTCTCTATTGGGGATCTTGGCGTTCTTCTCCTTGGCAGATCGCGCTTTCACCATTGAAGTATGAATTCGTTGGGAGAGGTTGAAAATGGTTTGTTGTTTCTTATGCCGGTCATTTGTTTTAAGAAAACCGCAAAGTAGTTGGTAGTTAAAAATTTAATGGAATTGATCAATTATAGTCTTTATGCCGAATTCAACCTCATCTTCTGTTTATTTTGGCAGGATCAGCTTTTCATTTCTTTTTTTTTTTTTAACGTAAGTAATCGTGAAATCACTACAATACCACATTGCTTGCTCGAAATTCGATAGAAAACTTTAAAGAGTTAGAAACCGAGATAAACATGGTTGTTCCAATTTTTGTGATACAGTCTCTACAGACCATATTTTCATTGAAATACCTAGGACAATAAATTAGGTTTTTGTTCAAGTTAGATTTGGTTATGAAGTAAGGTGTCGCATTACTGACATTCCTTTCTTTCCAGATAGAACACCAAAATTTATCCAATATCCATCGTCTGCTACTTAAAGAATAAGTCATCATGCTTCTTTTTGTGTAAAGGTTGCTTTGTTTCTTCCTAACCTCCAGGGTAGGATTATCATGGCAATACTGTCAACTATTCATGTTCTATGTTTCATGATTTCAATCGGGTTCTTAAGTTGATAATGTTCAAGATAAATATATTTAGCTGTTGCAACATCTTCAAATCCAGTAGAATCATTGGCCATTATGTTTCCCATTACATCGTTTTTTTTGTTGGTTGTTCCCTAATAGTACACATATTATTGCATGATTAGAATCCAGAACAATCAAAAGTAATTAGTTATATAACATGCTAATATTCCTCCTATTTACATTTTAAATTCATAATCAACTTGATCTTGATTTAACATCCTGAATTTGTCATCTGAAATATTACTATCTTCTGGCATATTCTCACACAGAAAGTAATACTTTATAGCATGAGTTTGAGTAGTTCTTATATCACCACATTGTGATTATCTCCACCTCGACAAATATAGGTATACGTTAGGTTTTGTTGGTCAGGCTTGACCATTTTGGAAACATATAGTATTTTTAAGGTCTCTAAACAAGAATGTGAAGTGATCTATGAAGGTTCTGGTCTGAAGCAAAAGTAAATGTGGTTTACATAGATTTTCTTATCAAATGTAACACACTGGTGTGAAGGGAAACATAATTCTACAACAATGGAAAATAATAGTATTAGTGCATAAAGATAGATGATACCTGTATTATTATTGTGTTAAATTGTTAATATATTTGTGCTCCTGTAGTGACGTGGAAATTATTCATTGGTCATATGTAGGAGACTACTCTATTCCTCTATATATACTTGGGCTTTATCTGTAACTGGCACTGGATAATAATAAGCCCTTCTTATTTCCGATTTCACTCTTTCCTTCTCTGTCTATTTGCTTCTTGTTTCTTCTCTCTCAGGTTGTGCATGTTCTTCATGGTATCAAGAGCAGGTTGTGCAAATCGTAGGCTATGGTAAACTCGGCCACATCTTAGCTAAGCGAACATACCGACCCGACAAATCTTGAAGATCCCTCAATTTCATCGATCATGAAGTTTGTTGTTTCAAATCTCAAGAACATCGTCCCCATTCAACTCCCCCCCGAAAACTACTTCATATGGAGATCTCAGATTCTAAAATTTTTTTGGGCAAATGGGTTTGATAAGCTTCATAACTCTTCTTTTCCCTCCCCAGCGCGATTTGTTCAACAATCTGATGGCTCCTCCATTCTCAAATCTTTCTTTACACAATGGCTTTTAACCGATCAAAATCTAGCTGTCGAATTATGTTCCACCATCTCCTCATATGTCCTTCTCTATGTCGTTAACCTTGACTCCACCGCTACCATCTGGACGACACTTGAAACCAGGTTTCAATCTACCAATTGATCTAAGGTCATTCAACTCAAGAATGCCCTTCATAATATTTCTCTCAAGAACTTGACCATGACATAATATCTTTCGAAAATCAAGTTCTTGGTGGATCAAATCGCTGCTGTTGGATCGGTTGTTGATACCAAAGATATAATTCTCTATATCCTCAACGATTTTCCCAGCTCCTATCAATCTTTCAAAACCGCCATCAGAATCATGCTCACTCCGATTAGCCTCGATCATCTCTATCCGCTTCTTCTTAGTGAGGAAATCAATATAGCCTCCGATCCTACTCATATCTCTTTGGCAAGCGATCCTAATACTGCTTTATACTCATCTATGGGATGATGCCGTCGAAACAGAGGAAGAATGCGCCAAATTCCAATAACACCAGCCGTCCAACAGGTGCATCATCCACAATCTGTCAAATATGCCTCAAGAAAGGTCATCCACAATCCTAATAATAACTGCTTGCATCGCTTGAATCCGCAATATGTTCCACTCTCTCCTAATAATTTGAATAGAGCTCTGGTTGCCAGTTCAGACAACTCTTATACGAATTGGTATATGGACTCGTGAACGATGTCGCATCTTACCAATTTGCTTGACAATATGTCCCTATCCACTCCTTATCACATTTCTGATGGTATCACTATTGGCGATGAGAGATCAGTTAATATTGCTCACTCAGGGGCCGACTTGTTATCGACCCCATCTCATAAGCTCAATTTATCTCAAATTCTTCATACCCCCATCTTTGCATTACAATCTGTTATCTATTTCTAGACTTACCAAAAGATGATGATATCTCTATTATTTTTTATCCCTCGGGGTTTATGTTTAAGGATCTGAAGACATAGCAAGTTATTCTTCAAGGACCGTGTAACAACGGGCTATATCCCATTTCGACCAGATCATCTACTTCTCAGCTGTAGGCATTATCTGCTACCACAAGCAACTCTCCTCCGTGGCATTCCAGGCTCAGTCACCCTCATAAGAGGGTGCTCAATGCTATCTCCAATTGTAACCCGCATCTTCATAAATGTGAATTCCTCTCCCTGTTTGTCTTGTAAATAGTCTAAATGTCATAAACATGTCTTTGAAAAATCTGTAACTCATCAAAAATCTATTCTTGATCTTATCCATTCCGATGTCTGGGGCCCTGCTCCGGTTGTATCGATTCAATGATATAAGTACGATGTAATCTTTGTAGATGATTTTTCTCGTTTTACATGGCTATTTCGTATGAGGCACAAATATGAGGTTACTAACATTTTTATTGCTTTTAAAGCTCAAATCGAGAAATATACCTCTCATCCTATTAAAATTCTACGCACTGACGGAGGTACTGAATATGTTAACCACTCGCTAAATCAATTTCTTCAGATCCATGGTATTACCCATCAAATTTCATTTCCTTATACTCCGAAACAAAATAGTGTAGCTGAAAAAAAGCATAGACATATTATAGTGATGACCAGAACGTTGCTTCTCACTATTTCAGTTCCCTACAAACATTAGCCGAAGGCTGTCTTAACTTTAGTTTATCTTATCAACCGGATGTCTTACCTTACTACAAACAATATGTCCCCTTTCAAACTCTAACATAACGTTAGACCTGATGATAGTCATCTCCGCACATTTGGCTGTGAATTTTTCTCACTCACTCCATGATGAGGACATCAGCAGGAGATTTCGGCACGCTTATCAGAGGAGACACCGGAGATCGACGGCTACGATCAGGAGCTTATATGTTTGAGTCGTTTTATGTAATAGTTTATTTTTATTTTCAGTTTTACTGTTTTATCTTTATGGGTGATCATTTGATGTTGTAGCCCTGAGGGCATTTTAGTCTTTATTTATTTATTTATTTATTTTTTTGTGTGGTGAGGCATATATATATGGGTCATTTCTATTGTATTGGGGATGATGATTTGATAATAAAATTATGTGTTTTTCTTCTTCTTCTTCTTGTGAGAGCACTAGAGAAGGGAGTGAGAGAGCTTGAGGTGAGAGCAAGCACAATTCTCACCAGTCATTGGAAGAGTCCGCGGCTCATGGTTAATCTATCTTATTTACTTTTTTTATTCTCTTTCCCATCCCACCCGACAACTCATCCTTCCCCTACCACCACCGGCCATCCCCTCCCACTCAATTTCCCGTTAGTTCCACCACCTCAAGCCCACCCGTCAACCTAGCCCACCCAACCGCAGGCCTAGCCCCACTTTTCCCCCCAACCACATTCCCAAGCCTCCCACCACCATGCCGCCGGCTCCCCATTGGCCATCCACCTTTAATGATGATTAATGTCATCATTAACACCTACCAAAATAGTCTCCATTGATTTAGGAAGATAACTCAATTCGAAATTCAAATTTTGAATTTCAAATCTTCCCTAATTGGACAGCCATATTTGGAAAGTTTTAAAGCTCATTCAATTTATTTTAAATTGGATTTGATTTAATTTTCTTCTTCCTTATTGAGAAAACCCAATTTGGAAGTTTTTAAATCCCCACCAATCCTTCCCCTCTTCCCCCTATGCCGCCGGCCCATTAATGGGATTCCCCCATTAATGCCCATTTAAGACTCAAGCCTTATTTGAATTTGAATTCAAATTCAAATTAAACTCCCTCCAAACCCACCCATTTAAAACAAATCTCTCTCTCCCCTCTTTAAATGGCCGGCCCACTTAAGTCGTACCTCTCTCTTTCTTTCTCTTTCCACTTTGCCACCTAAGCACTAATTAATTCCTCCCAATTCCCCTCTTTGGCCGGCCACCAAGCTCCCCCATTTAATTAATTAGATCCCATAAATTAAGGATCTAATTAGTTCAATCCCCTCCCCACTTTCTCTCATAATCACCACTAATTTCAAATTCAAATTTCAAAGGAGATTAATCCCTAATTATTCCCTAAAATTTGAAATTAATTTCATATTTTATTTTTTTCTCCTTCTCCCCTTAGCTTGGCCGATCCCCTCCTCCTCTCCCTCTCTACATTTTCTCTTGGAAAACTATGCATGGGCGATCTGGATGTTGATCAGAGATTCATCTTTGATTCCCAAGGACGTGCGGACGTTTTGAGATTGTCTTTCCGTGACGTCAACATAGAGATCGACGCCACCATTGAAGATTACGTGGATCGGATACTATTTTCTCTATCAACTGCCATCGACGAATACTACCTTCCATCCGAGTGGCAACTCCTACACCTTCCACTACCTCCGACTAGCTTTCCCGTGGAGAGTATTGTAAGCTCCCTCTTCCTCGTGGTGATCACATCAGTATTGCTAATATCTTTCTTCTATTAACCACAAGAGAGCTTGAGTGAGGGAAACTCAAGGTGACTTTTCTAAATATTAACCCACGAATTATTGTTAAAGTGTATTCGTCATTACTCACATGTTTGTTATTGTTTTAAATTGTCGTGCCTAACGAGTTTGTAACATTGCCTAAGCAACTTTGCAACTGAGATTTCATTAAATCATTAATTGTGACTCGTTAATCTTTATATGGACTTGCTTACTCAGTTGTCTTATTGTTTCTCCATACAATTTCGATATTGTTTCACATCACTCCATCTCATACTCGTCACAAATTTCAATCCAAAGCCAAAGCCAAATCCTGCGTCTTTTTGGGTTATTCTGACACTTATAAAGGCTATAAGTGTCTGGATCTTACTACTAACAAAATCATAATATCTGGACACACAACCTTTGATGAAAAATCGTTTCATTTCACTAAGATCTCTTCCTCGCCTATTACGTCTGCTAAGGACATCTCTCTATTTCTTCTCACCCCAATATCCGTGATGTCATCGGCTATGAACCAAAGTCAGCATCCCACTACCGCACCCATGCCATTGCCTCCTGATCACTCTCAATCACCGTCTATTCTATCCTCTACATGTAATCTTGTTATGCAAACTATGAACTCTCAACCTTGATCTCCTCACATATGCCTCATCATCATATGGTTACCAGTAACCAAACAGGATTGCTCAAACCTCGAGTTCGATTAAATCTTTTTCATTCTCATACTTCTTCAGATCCTACTTATGTTCCTACCACATACACTGAAGCAATCAAGCACTTAAAGTGGCGCCAAGCTATGACCATGAAATTCTTGGCATTACAAAAGCATGACACATGGAGCTTAGTTCGGCCACCTAAGGACTCCTCCATTCTTGGCTGTAAATAGACTTACAGAATCAAACTTCATGCTGATGGATTGGTGGCTAAGCACAAGGCCTGACTGGTTGCACAAGGAAATCAACAAGAATATGACTTGGATTACACAGAAACATTCAACCCTATAGCTAAGCTAACCACAATTCGCATTTTGCTAGCGGTTGATCTCCACAATGACTGGCATGTTCACCAGCTTGATGTGGCGAACACTTTTCTCCATGTCAATCTATCAGAAGCTATTTATATGTCCCACCCAAAAGGCTTTGAAGACTCCCTCATTTTGACAATGTCTGTGGTCTTCACAAAGTCATCTACGGCTTTAAACAAGCATCAAGACAGTGATACAGCACGTTCACGTCATATTTGGTATTAGGAGTGTCAATTTCGAGTCACGGGTCGGGTTCGGGTCGAACCCGAAACTGATCTGGCACTTTTCGGGTCAACCCGAACCCGACCCGTTTCGGCAAATGGGTCGGGTTTTTGGACCCAAACCCGACCTACTTTGGGTCCGGGTAAACGACCCGAATGACCCGGGACGAACCAAAAATTGCAAGTTTTCGGGTCAAAAAATTGGTCATTCTCCGATTTTCGGGTCAAAAGCGGGTAAAAAAATGGGCCAATATCGGGTTTTCGGGTCAAAAATGAGTTTTCGGGTCAGAAACAAGTCAATTTTGGGTTACTGGGTCAACCCGAACCTGACTTGATTTTTTAAAATGGGTCGATTTGCTGAACCTAAACCCACCCATTTCGGGTTGACCCAAATCCGGAATTTTCGGGTCGGTTTCGAGTTGGGTTTTCGGGTCATGTCAAATATTGACACCCCTATTTGGTATCTATTGGCTTCTCTCATAGCAACATTGACCCCTTCTCTATTTAATATCTATTGCCCCAAGCTCAAATATATCTACTCATGTACGTTGATATATTCATAACGAGTAACAAACAAGAAGCTATCTCCGCATTCATTGACAAACTCAACAGCAAATTTTCTATGAAACACCTTGGCAATGCTCATGATTTTCTCAACATTAAGATTGATAATCACGACCAACAATATTTTCTATCCCAAAAGCAATATGCTTACTCGCTTCTTCAGCAAGCTCAATTGACTCACTGCAATCTGTTAGCCAATCCCACCTGCACGAAGCTACCCACAGTTTTTCCAGCTAACTCTGTCCTCTTCGATCCTCAGGTACCAAAGACTCACATGCTCCCTTTAGTATTTAATGCTTACTCACCCAAACATCGCGTATAGCGTCAATCAGTTATCTTAGCATATGCGTTGTCCTCTTCCTCAACGTATTTATCTTCTCAAATGCCTTCTATGCTACATCAAAGGTACGCTTGATTACGGTATGCCTATTACGAAAACTAATCTCGTTCTTAAATCTTTTTCAGATGCCGACTGGGCTGGAGATCCAATCTCTCGAAAATCTATATCCAGATATTGCTCATTTCTGGGTGACACGATCATATCGTGGACTGTTAAAAAGCAACACACGGTTGCTAGATCATCGACGGAATCCGAGTACCGTGCTTTGGCAGCTCTTACATCTGACATTATTTGGCTTCGTTGGCTTCTTCAAGACTTTGGCATACCTCAAGATTGTACTACGAAAGTGTATTGTGACAACACTTCTGCCATCACACTAGCTAATAAACTAGTCTTCCATACCCGTATAAAGCATATAGAAATTGATCAGAAATTTATCAGGGATCACCTCCAAAACAATAACATTCGTCTCCTGCCTATCAACACAGTAGACAAGTGGTCAATATCTTCACCAAATTGCTTTCTACACCTCGATTTCTTCACCTACGACTCAAACTGACTGTCATCCAGGACCCATCAGTTTGCAGGGGCATATTAGTGCATAAAGATATATGATACATGTATTATTATCGTGTTAATATATTTGTGCTCCTGTAGTGACGTGGCTATTACTCATTGGTTCATTTGTATGGCTATTCTCTTCCTCTATATATACTTGGGCTTTATCTGTAACAGGCACTGGATAATAATATGTCCGTCTTATTTCTGACTTCACTCTTTCATTCTCTGTCTATCTGCTTCTTGTTTCTTCTCTCTCAGGTTGTGCGTGTTCTTCAAATAGAAAATTGACCGCGAAGGCTTGATTGAAGAGTTCAATAAGCTAACTACATGTCATTTAGAACATTCCAAAGTTAATTAGCTTAAAAGTTTTTACACATTCAGCAGAAAGTCAAATAACTCACAAGAAAAACATGCAAATCTTATACAAGAACAATAACTTTTTTCCCACTATTGCATTCCCGCATTCCCATAATAACAGGAAAAACTCAATAGAACCATTTTTATTATGAATAAACTTGAAGTTGAACTTCTAAGTTGTGCTCATACGCAGCCCCGAGAGCCAAGTTGTCCCATTTGTTATGTAGGGGTTCCAGTTACAAGTCCGGGAAAAAATCTCTTTGCAAGTACAATGAAAAAGTTGCGTATATTAGTGTGAAAGCTGTTTTCCTTCCAGGATCATCCAGGACGAAGTTGGATCGTCCGGGGCGATCGGTACAGGTTGTAAAGGAATTTCTGGACAAAGAAGTTCGTCCTAGGATGAACTGGGGTTCGTCTAGACAAAATTTTTCTAGAGAGTAACTCGTCCGGGAACTATAACGATTTCGTCTGGACGAAATTTGTCTAGAGGGCAAATCGTCTCGGGACGATTTGGGATCGTCCGGGATGATCAGTTTGGATATATATGGAAATGAGATATTTTGAAGAGAGAGAAAAGCCTAGGAGAGAGAAATTCGAAGGAAAAAGAACAAAAAATGATTTTTGGGCGACTTCTATCCGTTTTCGTCTGTAGATGCAGTTAAGAAAGTTGACCGACTCGAAGTAAGACACAGTCCGCCTTTCTCAATTTTCAGAAACGAGGATTTTGACAACTTTTTTGTTCCGGATTTTGTTTCCGTAAGCGAGTAATTGATTCCGTTTTGTACTGACGAACTTTTTACTGCATAACTTTTAATATGTTTCTGAGTTGATATTTGTGCATATTTTAAGTATTTTCTGGAAAATGTTTGCCAGGTATATTGAATTTGGCGGTATTTTAATTGAACTACGATTTATCTGGATGTCGAAAAATATTGCTTCAGTACAATGAAAGTCTTATAATGATGTTTTGCACTATCTGTGGTAATTTGATAAATTTCTGAATCTGTGAATTTGTGTAAATTCCGTATACTGCTGTTATGCTGCTGACGATTTTTCTGACGAAATCTAATTTTCTGAATTGAATGCTTTGATATGTTGTGATGTCAGAAGGGAGTTATAGGGACCAGAATCCTTTGAGATTCTGTCTGTGGCAGGGAAATCTGAGAAATCTGAAAATAAGTTCTGTTCTGAAAATTCTTTATATCTGTTCTATTCTGGTGCTATAAGCACAAAGGGAGATATAAGGGGCCAGAATCTGAGATTCTGTCAGTGTTAGGGAAGGGAGGCATAAGGGGCCAGAATCCATCGAGATTCTGTCAGGGTCAGGGATATGTGATACGTGAAATGTGATATCTGAAATGTGATTTTATCTGATTTGTACGATCCAATTCGTTATGTGATTTGAAAGTTTTATAAGTTTTATAAAACATAAAATTTATTATGCACTCTTTTTTGAATTCATGTATCTGTGATCTGATTTCTATTTGATCAAATATATATTCTGTCTGATGTTCTGATTTTTGTACGATTATCTGAACTCTGTACGGCTATTTGAATAACTGCTTCTGATGTGTTTTCTGATGCGTATTTCTGGAGATTTTAATTGATGAGTGTAGTCTTGTTGAGCTGTTAGCTCATCCTTATTTTCTGCGTGGTTTTCAGGTTCTAGGAAAGGGAAGGAAGTCTTGGACTAGAAATTCAGTGTCTGATCTGTGATTAGGTATTTTGCACTTTTAATTAAATGTCATTCGCTGTTTAGATGAAGTAATACGAAAGGATTTATACATAAATAGAAAAAAATGACAAATGAACCTTCTTTCTTTTTCTTCCTCTCATTCACTATATCTTCTCTAAATTTTTGCTTCTTTAGCGACAATGAATGAAGAGGAGGAAGTTATTCTTTGTGAGGCTGAATTCATTCCCGTACTCAATCATTCGCTCAGAAACGCGATTCGACCTGTCCATGAGCATTCGTGCGTGAGTTTGGCCTGTCGTCTTCGCATGTTGCTCTCGGTTCTGTTCCTTGTTCGTATGGGTTCAGTTATTTGGGCTGGTTGGTTCAATTGAATGGGCCAGCTTAAATAGGCTCTTATAGGTTAACTCCAAACCACACCATGAAGGTAAGGGAGAATATATAGAGAAAGGTTGTGGTAGTTCTGATAAATAGTGGGGCACCCACAATTTCATTTCTAGTCAGATGGTGGATGAGTTGGGACTGAAGCTAGTAATCACGAGATGTTATAGGCAAGGTTTTAAAAGGCGAAATCGGGAATCGAAGCGTTTTTACTAAGTGAGGCGAGGCGTAAGACTCGAGGCGGATCGAGGCGTAAGCCTCAAAACAATTAAAATAAATTAAATTAAAATTATAAATAATAAAAAAAATAACATAATATTATGTCAACTATTAATTTGAAGATTTGTTTTAAGATAATATTAGTGGAATACAAGATTTAAAATAAACTCACTTAAAAATAAAACATCCCCTTATGATCAAGACCCAAAGCAGGCTCATCTTCACTTTGATTGTCTTCAGAAGAATCTTCATAATTAATGTCAAAGTCATCCTCTAACTCTTCTTCATCTATAATATTTTTTCCTTTATCTCCTATATCAATTAATATTTCATTAGCTCTAAAATGAAACAATAGTAACATACAAAATAATTCATTATATTTAAGAATACCTTTAAATTTTTTTGAAGCTCCAATCTCATTTTGTTTCTTTCTTTTATATATTTGAGTAGTTGCTTCATTGTCTTCTTCATTGACATGACTTTCTCCTTCTGCTTCAACTTCAGATACATCAGCATTCTTAGGAGTAACTTATTCATCATCAGATTGTAACTCATCAACAAGCAAAGAGTCAATTTCATTCTCAATATTCCTTGATTTTGCAATTTGAGATGTCTATCTTTCAGTTTTTTAAACATAACATAAACTAGTTTGTTCATTCGATTTGCCGCTAATCGATTTCTTCTCTTTGTATGAATTTGATTGAAGATACTCCAATTACGCTCGCATGCAGAAGCCGAACACGTTAGGCTAAGAACTTTAACTGCAAAAGCTTTCAATTCAGGAACATCATCTCCAAACTGAGCCCACCAACGTTCTACATGAAGTCAAACATAGTATTTTATGTATATTGGTTGAAGTTGAAGACTTGAACATAAATATTAACATTAAAATTATAAATACACAAACTACAAACATACCAGGAGATCGTGTTTTGTAGCATGCTTGTGCTGCTCTAAATCCAAACATTCCCTTCTTCAAATGAAAATCCTCAAGTTGATCATTCACTTTGAGGTAGTCTTCTTCAGAAATGATTTTGTCCATACATGCATACAAACCAGTTTTCGCCTCTTTGTCAACATGAAAATCTTTATCATAATGAAATTGGGGATTTAAATAGTACGCAGCAGCATGTAAGTGTTGGTGTAATTGTTGATCACACTTTTCATCTATAATATCACATAATTCTTTGTAGGCACTTTCTTGACCTCCTAATTCTTTTGCAATGTATTCTTTAGCCCTATTTATTGCTTCATAAATAAATCTCATAATCGGGGCCCTCTCAGCATCAACCATTCTAAGCACCTTTACTAATGGTTCTGTTGTCTTCAAAGCATAATTTGTACTGCTGGGGGTCCAAGGGGGCGCTGCCCCCCGGAACAAAATTATATTATAAGAGTAATTTTGAAATTCTGCTTATTGTATATGTTCAATACCGAGCGTACCGAGTGGTACCGAGCGGTATCGGCTCAGTACCGAGCGTGTACCGCGAAGTGCCGAGCATGTACTTGCTCGGTACCGAGCATGTACTTGTTCGGTACCGAGCATGTACTGAGCAGTACAGAGCATGTACTGAGCGGTACCGAGCATGTACAATTTGATGAAGCGAGACATGAAGCAAATAACGGGAAGAAAGGTCGTTACCTAGCCGTGAAAAAAGAACCTTCGATTACAAGAAGCTGGAGAAGAAGAAGCGAGACATGAAGCAAATGACGGGAAGATTAAGGGAAGCAAGAGAAGAAGAAGAAATAAATCGTTACCTTCGATCGCCTCCAGCTATGTTCGAACTCGACCGAACTGTGGTCGTCCAAGTTGGCGGAGTTCGTCTTTCAGTTCTCACCCGAAGCAGAAGCAGGTATGTTACCCTAATACTCGACTCTTATACGACTCTCACCGCTCGGTCTATATACTTACAAATCGAAGCGGTGCCTCGTTTCGCTTCGAGGCGTTACGAACCGAAGCCTACGCTCCGTGCGAAATAAGTGCACGCTCTGCCGAATCCAACGAGGCGTAAGCCTCAACACGCAAATGCTTCGCCTCGCCTTAAGTCGCGCCTTAGTGCGTACGCCTCTTCCGCCTTTTTAATCGTGGGTTATAGGTGATGATAGGGATAGGGAAGATGGAAAGGAGTAGGGGCATCTGAGGGGGCTACTCCTACAAGGGGTACAAGTAAGTGAGGATTTTCTTTCGTTGGAGTTAGGAAGCACTGATATGATATTGGGTATGAAATGACTGCAGACTTTGTGGGAAACCAAGATAAATTGAATGGCCTTGACAATGGAAATCCAAGTGGAAGGAAGGAAGATGATCTTTAAGGGGGATTTTTATTTTATCCAAGACCATGCTATCTCTCAAGGCCATGGTGAAAGCCATACAAGGCATGGAGGGGGATGCTTAGTGGAGCTTCAGAGCATGGAAGGGATTCAGGATGACAAGGTAGAGGAGGTACCTTTGCTAGTCCAACCACTACTACACCAGTTTGGAGATATTTTTTTAGGCCCCTCATGAATTGTCATCCTAGAGGGAGGAGCACGCCATTATCATGAGGGAGGGAGCTACACCCATTAGTTTGAGACCTTATAGATAGCCTCAGATTTAGAAGGATGAGATCGAGAAGTTGGTTCGAGAGATGTTGGAGCTGGGGATCGTTCGGACGAGTGTGAGTCCGTTCTTGAGCCCGATACTATTAGTGAAGAAGAAGGTTGTAAGCTGGAGATTTTGTGTGTACTATCAGGCTTGAATAAGGAAACCGTTCTGAGAAGTTTCCTATTCATGCGATAGATGAGCTTTTGGATGAGTTATATGGAGCGGTAATCTTTTCCAAAATTGATTTGAAGTTAGGCTTAGGGTTATGCTTATGTTTGTTGAATTTAGGAGTTCTCTAGGTTGTTTTGGCTCTAGCCACCAGCTAGGGATTCGAAGAGCCAGATCTTCCTATCAAATTGAAGATCCATTGTATTTTATTTGTTTTCTTCTACTTTTCATCAATTATCACGTTTTTCTACTGTTTTTCCAAGAGATTCATTCAATTTCTGCGGTGTTCTTGCTGAAATTTCAAATTTCTGCCAATATGTTTGTGATTTCTGCACTTGTTTTCTATCAAATTGTTCATAATGCAGGGAACAATATTGAAGCGCAGTGCCGCGTATCAAATTGTTCTTCCTCTCGAATTGTTGTTTGGTTCGTGTCAAATCCAAAAAAAACAATAATAATAATCTGTAAAGTGTATCTTGCGCTACTTAAATGCACTATGAGTCATTCTTTGCAATTTAGAAAAGTTGAATTAGAAACTATAAGCCTATTTTTATGCATATGGAAGAGTAGATATAGGTACACAACAAAGAATCGCCTAGGTACAATTACACCTGGCTGGCACTATAATATCTCGGTGCCACAACTGTAGAAGATAGGAACACTATCAATCACATAATACATTGTAGTAACTAAAGCCAATGAAAAGATAATTTAGTTGTATATGCTTTATCCGGGATAATATGTGGTTGATAATTAACCACATAATACATAGATTAATGATTAAAGCCTTAAAGGGATAATATAGTTGTATGTGTTTTCTTTGGGGTTTTCTACAGGAATTATGACGAACAAAGGGGGATGTCATGCTCTTTTGTGATAATAAAAGCATAATTTATTTAGTAAAGAATGCTTTTTTCCACTACTAGACAAAACATATATAACTAAATTATCTCTTTATTTGTAGCTTGATCAAAGAGTATATTTTATGGCTAAACAAAATCAAAGGGGCTAGAAAATCCTACGTATATGCCCACTAAAGTCCTGTCCATAGATACATGGAAGCTTTGTGATGCCTCATTTAGCTTTCATGTGTAAATCCAAAAGATTGCCCAGAGATTGGATTCGATCTTCGCCATCCATATGTCCAACTGCTATTATAATTGATTTGAACTGTCCACAATAGCTATTATCTTTTAAGAAGTATGTCCCAAAGGATCCAAGCAATCAAAGATGTCTCTCGGGAGCTCTTCTCTGGTGTGCCTCTTGGGAATTTCCTCACGAAAGTATTGTCTACTGTCTCAGCTCCCTAGCTTTATCTCATGACTCCCCTAAGCCATGTATCTTCTTGAGCTGAACTCTACTCAATTTCCAACAATATTTATTGAATATCCCACCAAATTCACACACAAAACCGCTTAATGAATAATCAAGCGATTTTCTGGAGATGCATCAATTATGAGTATGGTAAGGTGAACTCTCAAGTGGATAGGGAAAGTGATTATGATTATTCTTATGAGTGAACCATAGTTCTATTAAATATTTTATAATCACGTTCCTGAAGCAGACCTACATAGTATTAACACATGAAATGACGTTGCTTTTAGTTGAGAAAAGTTGTTCCAGATCTCTGAGGCTCCTGCCAAGATGACTAAATTATGTTGCCTGATCTTTTGCCTTTTGAAGAATCCGTATTTTCATGATTCAAATTCTTAAGAATCATGTCACAAAAAGGCAACTTATTCGTCGCAGACAAGCACCGGCCCACCATTAATATTGTATCAACCTAAAAAAATATCTTGTGAAAACCACGAGGCAATTTGTCATCTGTAGATTTCTTCATGTTGATACTTGGTTCCTTTTACAGTCGCACTTTTCACCAAGTTAATAATCATTCCTTCTGAGAATATGGTCAGTTTCTATTTGTACTCTGCTTGCTGTAGCCATGTGGATCCTGTCAGAATTTTAAGGAGTGATGTCTCTTCTTATTTTTTTAGGTATTGACACTTTGCATGATGGATACTAATAGCCTTTGTGCAACCGCTCTTTCTTATTTGTAGTATAAACTGACAAGGTTTTTGTGAGTATATATTGCACTCATAATGCTGTAGCTCTGTTTCTTTCTTCGATTCAGCTTAACAGGCTTTGCTTTCCGAAAGAAGCACTAGCACTCCCTTTAAAATGAAATTACTGATATCTAGTGCTTGGCATTTGTTGCATCCTGCACTCAATCATGAGAAGGATTATTGTTTTTTTACTTTAAATGATTACTATTCAATAAATATGCCTTTAAATATTTCAAATACATTGTATTTCTTTTAATTCCATAATTTTTCTTCAGCAAATCATACATACCCTAGTTATTTAGACTCAATTTAGAATTGCTATCTGCTCCATTATTGCACACACTGCTGAATAAACCATATGACTTTTTGATAAAATCATGTTAAATTTAGTGTCTGAAACGCTATAAGAGATGTGCTGTCTTTTTAACAAGCTGTTGCAACACTAATATGAGATATACTATGAATTTCATCTAATTATAATATAATATCCTAATCTTAATCAGCCATGCTAGCAACCAAGATATAGATTGCAATAAGAGCTTGTAATTACATGAAGATCAAGCTTCCTAGTCATTTTCCTTCATCAGCCGCACAAAAGAGTAGAAGATAACACACCAAGCCAACAAAGATCAAAGAAAATCCAAGAAGGAAATTTGAAAGGATAAACAACGATACTTTTAAGATACATCTATAAGTGAAGAGAAGTATCAACATCTCCTTCGCTGTAACCAAGAGGCTGCATAGAGAGTGGGGTATCAAAATTCTGGATTTCATTATTCTCCTCCTGTGATCTAAGGCTTGATGATGGACCTCCACTCAACGGTCGTGATGGATGGATTAGGTCAGGGTGGATGAACCACTTTGATGTTGCTGGTTGTTCATAACATGTACTTGGGCTCCTCCTTCCAGCTTCAGTTAAGGCTTTGATTTGCTCCCTTTCCTCTCTCAACTCTTTCACTCTCTCAAGCTGTCTGAATCTCTCTTGCAGGAGTGCAATGGAGGAATGGTGAGCTGAAGCTTCGCTGTTTTTCTTCCCCATCAGAACTCAAACCAGGTGACTCAGTCTTTCCTTCCAAGTTGCAGTATTTATATGAAGTAAGCTTTGTCTTTTTGCATTTATATTATATGATTATATGCCGCATTAATTCATCAAAGATGATGTAAAGGGTAGAAGGGAATCAGTAGTGTGTGTGTAAAATCCAAGAGAGTAATGGCTCTTGCAAGCAATCTAAGGAGATGGGTTGGTGGGTGGACTTATTTTAAGGGATGAAGATTGAGGCGATGGATTAAAAAGTCCAAAAGGGAGTTTGTAGCTTTGTATTTGGATGGGGGCTAAGGGAGAATAAATGGTTGTGTGATGGTTTTTGTCGCCTCGCCCTTTGATTTTGAGGAGAGAAGTGCTTTTATAGCTTCTAATGAGAATTGTCCCATTTTTCTTTTATTCTTCTTTTTGTTGGTTCATGCTTTTAATATTTCTGATTTCTTTGTTATATGGCTAGGTGTTTATAGGGTTTTAGTTAGATTTTAGCTACATATTGGTTTCAGAGTGTTTGTTCTTATTCCTATCATGGTTTGAAGGGCCCATCCTTCCTTTGTGTTCTTTCTCTCACTACCTTTTTTGTGGGTTGTAGATGTACCATAGGGAGAGAATGAATTTTGGGATTGATGCTGATATTTTTAAGAAAAAAACTATTTTGAATAACTTTTTTTTGCTACTTTATTTTTTAGACAGCGGTCACAATTTCATCTAGCTATCGTTTTATATCTACTTTCTTACTGCTTTTTAATTACTTATATGGTGAAAAGCTGCATTCTATAATCATCATAGTAATGAAATTGCTTTCTCCACAATAATTTTACAAATTAATTTTATAAAATAATATAACCATCCCAAACATATCATATATTTTCGATACAACAACAACAATATCAAGCCTTTGTCCCACTATGTGGGGTTGGCTAGATGAATTATTTTTCTCCATTGTGTTCTGTTAAAAGTCAAATTCTCGTTTAAATCTAATAAAGAAAGATCATTTCTAATATTTTATAACCAAGTCTTTTTAGGTCTACCACCACCTTTCTTAACATAAGTCAAATCTAATACCTCTACTTTTCTAATATTTTTCTCCATTGTGTTCTGTTAAAAGTCAAATTCTTTTTTAAATCTAATAAAGAAAGATCATTTCTAATATTTTATAACCAAGTCCTTTTAGATCCACCTCTACCTTTCTTAACAGAAGTCAAATCTAATACCTCTACTTTCCTAACATGGTCATCGAAAGGCCGCTGTTTTATATGACCAAACCATCTAAGGCGACTCTCTCTAATCTTATCTTCCACTGACGGTATTCCAACCTTTTCACGTATATGCTCATTTTGTATCCTATCCCTAAAGGTAAAACCACTCATCCACCTGAGCATCATCATCTCTGCAACACTTAACTTAGTATTATATTTCTCTTTGAATGTAGATAAATTTTGATTGATTAATCATAAGTATAATAATTATGAAATATATTTTGACTAAATTTTGATTAATTATCTTTGCTTAAATATTTATTATATATATATAATGACATTGATGTGACTTTGAGTTTATTACTATTATTATTTCTCTTGGTTCTTACAAGGCATTTAATTTCTCTTTTGTCCTCTAGCTATTTGGAAGGAATGACATGCTTTTCTCTGAACTCTTTATTCCCTGGCTCATTTCCTAAATTGATGCCCTCTGACCCACACTTTGGAGCCTATATTGTGAGATCTATTGATCTGTTTTTTTGGGACAGAATTATGATGTAAGTACTATACTTTTAATAGCAACCATTTTCTTTGTGAATGTTTAGCTGTTAATTCATTCACATAAATATACTACCATCTTTGAGTTGGAAAAAAAAAAGGCTAAATATATCTTAATAAAAAAAATTATCATATTAAATTTTAAAATCTGTAAAGTATATATTTTGATTGATTTTTTTATATATTATACTTGTTTTAAAATAAATTCAATAATGTTTATTTCAAGCCAAAATTTGTTCAAGATATTTTGCTCAAAATCTATCTTTTTTACATTGAATTTACTTGGGGGTCGAATTGAGTTGAGGCCCTGGTTAATCAAGCCAAATTCATTTAATTTATATTGAGATTGAACTCAAGCTCGAGTCTGGCCTAAATGAAAATATAAGGATTGAGCCCAATTCAAATTGATTCGTTTTGGAGTTTGTTTGTTTTTTTTTTTTTTTTTTTTGAATTTAGATTAGGTTAATATAATTGTTTGTGTTAATTAATATTGATTGAACTTGCTCTATAAGAAGACGAATTGAGTTGAGCCAAATTTGAGTTCGAGCTGATGTAATATATGAACTCGATTTGAAGTTCGAATATGAAATTGTGGTTCGATAAGTTAGACTCTTGTCCTTATGAGCCCACTTGGCTCATTCACCCTAAATTTATATCTCTATTAATGATATTTTAAGAACATACGAGCTCTTATTCCAAATCACTAATTGCCTTCCATAAGTATGTTATTTGCAAGGACCCAACTTTGAATTAAAAGTTTTGAAGTTTATATTAAGGCTTCGTTTGGGACGGCTTTCTTTATGCTTCTTAAAGCAGATTTATAATACAAAATAAAAAAAATTTGTACTAGAAAGCTGCTTTAAAAAGTAGAAAGAAAGCCATCCCAAACGAAGCCTAATTTTTTTTTTTGCAATATTTGGAGTTTTACTATGGCTGATTAGCTGTTTGAATCACATCAATATCGATTTCAAACTTTTTTTTTTTTTTTTTGAAAAGTGCTTTCAAACTATTTTACAAAGCTATTTTTACAGTTCATAAGTACTCTGTCAATGCTGCACGTGCAGTCAAACATGTAAAGATGCATTAACTTGTCCTATATTGGGCTTCAACAATACATCTTATAGAAGAGTATATTTGTTATTTGCTTGCGTTATATTTGGTGGTAAGAATGATTCAATTTTCGAGTAGGTTCAATATTTGCTATATAAATGGTATGGAACATATAAAAAGTTGGCTCATATTGGTTTGTGGTTGAATTGATTTGATTTTGAGTTACTTTGATAAAATTTGTTTGATTTTGGGATTATTTGAATTTGAATTTATCTTGTTTATGATTCACTTGAGATTGTTATAATTTTTTATAAATATAGCTACAAAATTACTGTAGAAAAAATAATTTAAAATATAATTTTCATCATAGAAACTTTTTAAAAATAATAATCAAATAAAATTGTGATTGCCACTTAAGTTTCATTAGGAATAACTTTATTATTGCTTTGTAAAATTGTTATAGAAAAAGTACTTTTTAAACCTATTATAGAAAACAACTCACTAACACATTTTTTTTTCGAAAGAAAGCAGTGAAAGAATAATGACCAAATAGTAATTGTGATTGCGGGCTAAAAAGCAAAGCAATAAGAAAGCTGCTTCAAATGAAGCCTTAGGCTTCGTTTGGGACGGCTTTTTCTCTGCTTCGCAAAGCAGCTTTCTAATATAAAATGAAAAAATTTTGTACTAGAAAGTTGATTTTTTAAAAACCAGAAAGAAAGCCCTTCCAAATGAAACCTTAATAGGCAAAATTTTCTCATTTTTTTTATTTGAGGAGCAATGAACTCCCAATGAATTCCTTTTTAGCCCTTAAAATAAGCCTCCTAAATGATCAATGATTAACTTATTTAACTTGGCAGAAACCAAAATAAGCCCATCTTAACATCACAAAATTTCAATCTAATGAAAAGCTTAATTTATATCAAATCAAACCACCTATAACTAATACAGCTTCCCAAAATAATCAAACAAGATAGCCAAAGTTCTGCTGATAAGAACTCATTTGTGCATACAAATTCAAAAGCCAAACCAGACCATTTGGGGCTTATTGATAGCCAACTAGTACAACAACAAAAAAATTTTATACCACTACGTGGGATCTACTACATTAATTCTTTTTCTCCATTGTGTCATGTTAACAGTTAAATTCTCATCTAAATTTAAAAAAGAAAGATAATTTCTAATATTTTTAAACAAGTCTTTTTAAATCTACCTCTACCTTTTTTTCCTAATCGGGTCATCAAAAGGCTGCCGTTTTATGCGACCAAATCATCTAAAGTGACTCTCTCTAATCTTATCTTCTACTGGAGCTACTCCAACATTTTCACGTATATGTTTATTTTGTATCCTGTCTTTAAGAGTAAAGCCACTTATCCACCTGAACATCCTCATCTCTGCAACACTTAATATTATGTCAACTATTACAACACAACAAAAATTCTGTCACAGACAAGGTCTTTTATAAAACAATTTCTTTGGGAATTGCATATTATCAAACCAAAACACAAGCATTTTAGTTAATTTTTTCTATAAAATATCAACAATCAAGCCATATATTCACACAATCAGCTAAAAATCATATATTTTGCATGTCAAGAGTCAGATATATGGAAGGCAAAATCAGCCATTATTAAATTATGAAATTATTTAATAATAAATTTCACTTACAATCAATGATAAAAATATATAAATAAATTAAAATTAGCTGAATATATGAAAGCATAATACACGTGCTAAGAACTATATCATCAAAACAATAGATTAGGAGATCTTGTTAACTTATCTGTGGCAAATCTATTCTTAGCATCATGAGGTCCAGGGCTAAAAGAATCAGGGAAGACTAAAGTTTAGTTTGGGCGGCTTTCTTGCTGCTTCTTAAGGCAGCTTTTTGGTATAAAAAATTTAATTTTGTACTAAAAAACTACTTCAGGAATCAATGAGAAAGCCGTGTTTTTACTTTTTTTAAAAAAATTTAACTTAAAAACTAGTTCAATAAGCAGTAAGAAAGCCGTCTCAAATGTAGCCTAAAACTGCATTTTTTTTCCTTCCTGATAAAATTTGCAGCAGAATATTCTGGTGTAAAATATATCAGGATAATTTTTAAATTTTACTACGTGTCTAAAAAAGGTAAGTGATTTATTAACATCCTAATTTTTAAATACAAAAATCCTGATTTTTAGGCATATGGTAGGATTTTAAAGTTACCCTGATGCATTTTGGTGGCAGAATATCCCAGAAGAAAATTTTCTTACCTTTTCCTCCATCCTCAGTCCTCAGACTCAAAATATTCACGATAACTGCAAAATAGCTTTCCTGAAGGCTGCAAGCTTATCTTTGTCCTCGGAATTCCTGCAAAATTGAGCCCAGTATTTAATGCGAGACCATTAGAATGACAGAATTCATATCAGATATCATAATCAGAATGAATAATACTATAAATTTTGTTGGTTGATTACAGGAGAGTTGTTTGTTAAGTGAGAAATTATTCTGTGCGGATGCTGGATGCAACTCTACGTCCAGATGCCGCGGTACCGAGCAATACAAAGCTACAGTACAATAAAAGGGTGACGTGGTGCATTTTATTGGTCTATGGACGACGTTCGATATCCGCACAAAATATTTTTTTCTTAGAGATGAATTATATTTAATGAATCTGAACTTATTTCCAGTGGAATTTGAAAAGGGGGACATTTTGCATGGGCAACCATGCAGCAAGAAATTATTGGGAAGCATAGGGGATAGCAGTGGCCTTAAATTTGCCAATATTATTTAGGTAGAAAGTCTTCACATTTGGCATTATATTTTCTTACATATACAATAATGCTCATAAGAGATGTTCAAGTTGGTTCAGTGCAAGTGAGCCACAAAACATACAGCAAACTGATTAGATCAGTTTGGCCGATTCGAATAAAAATGGGATTGAAAGAAACATCTTAGCAGATTCAACACTCAGTTTGGATGATTTCCATTCCTTCTTGAACCAAAGATGTAGATATATAATTCGTACCCCGAGGCATTCAGTAAATTTTAGCTTTCAGCAAGTAAGATATGGAAAACCTTTTCATGCAGAGTAACGTAAGATGAAGTAAAAAAAAAAAATGCTATATATAGCTGTGTACTTGGTACACAGTGAGTACATAATTTAGATCTACATCTGACTAATAATATCTCTAGAGAAGAACAAAGTTAGTTGGACCTATAGGAAACTGTTAAGATTTAGAAGCAACATAGGAATATTTAGCACAATAGGTCTAGAATTTTGCATGTTCAGACTATCATTTGCAGTGATGCACAGTTAGACCAGTCCATTGGGCCAGTCCGACTGGACCGGCCTACGCAAATAGAGGCGGATTTCTCCGCCTCCTATACGCGCCGAACGCACGCATGAATGTAGGAACTGTTTAGAGATTTTCTTTTGAATTATATGCATTAAATAGTTTGTTTTCCTAGGGTTAGGGCATCTTGAATTTAGCTGAAATTTGAGATCTCTTAGGTTTAGGTTTCCTTTGGGCTCTAGCGGCATCTAGAGATTTGGGAGAGATCGATCCTCCTCTCGAATAGAGGATCAATTGTATCTTGCTATTTTCCGCTTCCCTTTCATCAAATAATACAAATTACCTACTGTTTTTTGTGATTTTGTGCAGATCTTTGTGAAGAATTCTCGCTATTTTCTGAAGATTGATAGGAAATAATTGAGATCTACAAGTGTTTCCGATCATGCACCTTTATGGGTTTTTATGTGCCATATAAGAATCTCATAGGCTTCATTTGGGGGTGATGCAACTTTTGTAAAAATGGTTATAAAATTGTTATGGAAAAAATAAAATTTTGAAAGTTGTATGATTATTATAAATATTTCTATTTCACAAAAATTGGACTAGCTTTTTTACAACTATTATCCTCTGGTAAATCTAATTGTAAAAATAGTTTTCTTCAACAAAAAATTCTAAAAAATAAGAGGCAATATTCAAATGAAAGTGTGACAATTATACCAAAAAAAGGATGAAAAAGTTGCCCCAAATAGACCGACAGGCAACCCACATTTTGAAGATTTTTAACTCATCTCAAAGAAAAGCCAAGTATAATTAGATTAAGAAAGATCACAGGAATACCAAAATCAATTGTTATATAAATGTTAAAAAATTTGCAAATATTGAGTATAATATATTGCAGCCTCACTGAGGTCTTAAAAGCTACACTGGAGAGACCTTTTGATATGGACATCTGATGGTGGACGTTAATCAAAGGAAGAGACGAAGATCAACGGCCGAGATCCCTCCATTTTATCTTAGTTTATTAATTATATTTTTGATTTAATTATGCATTTTTCATTTTTGCCCTTACTTAATGGTCTTTTCTTATATAAGCCCACGGGGCAAAGTTGTCTTTTAGTTTCTTTTAAGGCCTATATATAGAGGTTCTTGCTCTTGTATTAGACGATGATAGAGTTTTAATAAAAAAATTATTCTGCACTTTTGTTTCTTATGAGGACTTTAGTGAGATCCATCTGGGAGGAAATCGTAGCATCCATCAGCCGCAGGATGGGTTCGGGCTCGTGGCTTGAAGTCCCTTGGCAAAGACAACGTATCACCCATCAGCCGCAGGAAGCGTCTGGGCTCACGGTTTTATCTTTCTTTCCCTGAACTCCTTTTCTCCTTCTCCTTTGATCGCCTACCATACCCCCTCAATAGCCGCCGGCCAAGCTTCCCTCTTCTCTCCTCCCACTCTCTAAACTGAACTCCACCACCACCTCCTAGTTGAAAACCCCGTCCCCTTCCCCACAACCCTCCCCTTCCTCACCGAAATCCACATCTCCTCCCTCTTCCCTTGCCTCCACACATTCAAATCTTGCATTCAAAACCTTCCAATTGGAGCCTTTCTTATTTTGAGAACAATTTAATTTCATATTCAAATAAATTTGAATTTTGAATTTGTTTCCTAAAATGAGAATCCCTATTTTAGGAAAGTTCCTAAATTCATGCCCATTTGAATTTTAAATAGGGTTGGAATTAAATCAATCCGTCATAATTTAAAATTATAATTCAACCAAGCATTAATTTCCCTCTCTTAAACCCCTCCCCCTCTTTGAAGCCGCCAGCCCCTCATCCATAAGTTTGAATTTCAAATTTAAATAGCCTTTTGATTACTTTCCTAAATTAGTCAATTGTTAATTTGGGAAGCTTCTTAAATTGAATTCAAATATATTTGAATTTCAAAAACCTTTCCGAATTAATAAATCCATTTAGGAAGCCCCTCCAATCCTTCCAAATCTAAAATTAATTTCAGATTTAATTCTCAATCCCAATTAATGTTTGATTCACATTCATTAAACTTAAACACCTCATCCTTCCCTCTCACTTGGCTGGCCCCTCTCTCCTCTCTATCCTAATGATTTCCTTCCTAATTAAAGGCCCCAATTAAGTTCTACATCACCTTTAGATAGGCAAGTGGTGTAGAATTCACGAGTGTTAACTACTTTTTTTCCCAAAATTGCAATAAATATATGGTAATCATTAAAGACTGTAATATTGCTTTAATGAATCTTCATAAACACCCGCTAAGCTTCCCATTGTTTCACATAATATGTACAAGTAATACTTTCATCAAAGGATCCAGCAGCTCAAATAATGTGCACGAAGCCCAAGGTGGGCCTATCTAGATAATGTTTGGGTTGATTCTAGATGAGAATGCAGACACTAAGAGAATTAAACATAATAAACAAGTAAAAGTAAATAAATCTAAGTAAATGTGACTTATACGTTGGATGCATATAAGTATATAACTGTTTATTGCAGTTAAAATAATATAAAATTCAGGAATATTTATTTAAAGCTCCATGCAATTTGATATTTTTATGAAAATAACAATAATTTCAAAATTTTTGTCAATGAGGCTAAAAGTTTACCCTTCTTTGCAAATAAAGACAAATAACCTTGGCATATGTAGGGTTTCTTGAAATCCGAATAGTACTACTATGGTTTATGTCAAGCCATGGCATTACTATTAGGAATTATCATTAAAATTGATATAATGTCATCGCATGTTTTCATAACAAATCAAAACAATAGTATTAAGGCTTCCTAACAAATCATAGTAGTACTGCCTAGTTTAAAAAAAAAATCAGAAGCTAGGTTAGTTTTCACTATTTGTAAAATATGTTAAATTGTTATACTTTACAACATTAAATAATATGAAGCCTTTATTCTACTACGTAGGGTCGGCTACATGAATCTTTTTTCTCCATTGTATCCTATTAAGATTCAAATTCTCATTTAAATTTAATAAACAAATGTCATTTATAAATCAAGTCTTTTTAGGTCTATATTTACCTTTCTTAATATAAACCGGCTCTAATACATCTACTCTCTTAACCGGAAGAAATTATTACATGCGGAGTCTGGATATAGCTCTGCAGTCAGACACCACTTAAATTTAGACACGTGGATTTCTATTTTTTTTTCTTACGACCCAATGCTCGACCCGATCTAGAGGTGAAAATTCTGAAATCGCGGTAGACCAAAAGTCCCCAAAGTTGCGGAGTCGGAACACTTTTCATCGTCGAACAAGGATTGCTCTCCTTTCCTTCTTCAGTCCTCATTTCAATTCAAGCGCTCTTCATCTTCGAACACGGATCAGTCTGCCATCTCCTTCAATTTCATCTTCAATGAAGGATCACTCTCTTCATCTTCTTTAGGCGTCATTCAGCAGTCATATTTGCAAGTCAGATTTAACTCTAGAGTGAGCTTTATTAAGGTGGCATTTTATCACTAGATTTGTTGAAGGCATTAATGGTGAAGCACTGAAGCTACATACTCTATTTGGACTTTCTCCAAAATATTTCTCGTTATTAACACTGCCGTTGCCAGGTCCTAAGTCCTGAATGAGAAAAGTGGAGGGTTGCGTTAGGTAGTCGACAGCCAGCGTAAAACTTGTCGAACAATAATGACATGAATCAGTGAGCTTTATTAAGGTGGCATTTTATCACTAGATTTGTTGAAGGCATTAATGGTGAAGCTACATACTCTATTCAAACTTTCTCCAAAATAATTTTTAGGTTTTAGGGTTTAGGTCATTCGCTTGTCGCTTGTTTGCAACTGCCACGAGCCTCCAACGAACGCCAAAAAAAAACACATTCTGCTTTTTTTTGTCCGTTATGAGCAATGCGACGATATTGGCGTCGCACTATTACAAACACGAAAAGGGCAGTCAGTTAGGCATACCGTTAGACACTTGAGGCCAATGAAAACCGGCGTTCGACTAGAGATTATTAAAGTGTATTATTCAACTATTTATATTTGAATGCTGGAAAGAGGCATGCTTTATACAATAACTACATAAAACTTTATCTAAAATTATAGATTTTGGAAGTTCAGAAATTCTCTTAATTGTACAAATATTGTGGCATGCTTAATTATATATTTTTTCCTCTTTTTAATACTTTTTGCACTTTTAAATAGCGTGTGTGCAAGGTGAATTTTTTTTTAATTTATGTTTGTTCCTTATACACATACTATGTATTGCATGTGAAAAGCTTGGATACAACGATATCAATGGTTTATGTGGAGTTTTTGTTCATTTTTTATGCTTTTAAATTGTACATAATTGTGTACAGGAGAATTTTTTTTTTAAATTGTGATTTTTCCTTATACGCATACAGTGTATTGCATGTGAAAAGCTTAGATACAACAATATCAATGATTTAGGTGGCTTTTTATTCATTTTGATGCTTTTTTCACTAATACACAGTGTTTGTACCAGAAATTTTTTTTGAATTGTGATTTTCTCTTATACATACACTGTGTATTAATATGAAATTAGATACAAAGACATCAATTATTTATGTGACGTTTTTGTTAATTTTGATATTTTTTAAACTTGTACAGGGGGACTTTCTATGAATTATGATTTTTCCTTATATACACTGTGTATTGCATGTGAAAAGCCTAGATACAATGATATCAATGGTTTATGTTATGTGATATTTTTGTTCATTTTTATACTTTTTAAACTTGCACACTGTGCGTGTACAAAGAAATTTTTTTTTTTAATTATGATTTTTTCTTATACACACATTTTTTTGAATTATGTGGTGTTTTTGTTCATTTTGATATAAGGAAAAAACCAAAATTCAAAAATATTTCCCTTGTACACACATTGCATGCTAGTGCAAAAAATATTAAAAAGAGAAAAAAACACATAATTAAGCTTGCCACAACATTTGTACAATTGAGAAAAACCCTGAACTTCCAAAAATTATCATTTTACAAAATGTTTTACATAGTTGCTGTTCTAAAGCATGATTGTTCGTGGCATTTAACATATAAATAATTGAAGAATACACCATAAACCCTAATAACTATACATTAACACGAAATACAGTAAAACTTGAGAGGAGTTTAAAATTTACCGATAAGAAGTTTGAATCTACAGCACCTCCAACCAAATTGATTTCATTTAAACCAATCTTGCAATCTACGTATGATCCTGTAAACTCTTCATGGTTGGCTGCAGCTTGTTTCTTTACCGATAAGAAGTTCGAATCTACAGCACCTCCAACCAAATTTATTTCATTTCAACCAATCTTGCAATCTACGTATGATCTTGTAAACTCTTCATGGTTGGCTGCAGCTTGTTTCTTTACCGATAAGAAGTTCATGCGGAGTCTGGATATAGCTCTGCAGTCAGACACCACTTAAATTTAGACACGTGGATTTCTATTTTTTTTTCTTACGACCCAATGCTCGACCCGATCTAGAGGTGAAAATTCTGAAATCGCGGTAGACCAAAAGTCCCCAAAGTTGCGGAGTCGGAACACTTTTCATCGTCGAACAAGGATTGCTCTCCTTTCCTTCTTCAGTCCTCATTTCAATTCAAGCGCTCTTCATCTTCGAACACGGATCAGTCTGCCATCTCCTTCAATTTCATCTTCAATGAAGGATCGCTCTCTTCATCCTCTTTAGGTGTCATTCAGCAGTCATATTCGCAAGTCAGATTTAACTCTAGAGTGAGCTTTATTAAGGTGGCATTTTATCACTAGATTTGTTGAAGGCATTAATGGTGAAGCTACATACTCTATTCAAACTTTCTCCAAAATAATTTTTAGGTTTTAGGGTTTAGGTCATTCGCTTGTCGCTTGTTTGCAACTGCCACGAGCCTCCAACGAACGCCAAAAAAAAACACATTCTGCTTTTTTTTGTCCGTTATGAGCAATGCGACGATATTGGCGTCGCACTATTACAAACACGAAAAGGGCAGTCAGTTAGGCATACCGTTAGACACTTGAGGCCAATGAAAACCGGCGTTCGACTAGAGATTGTTAAAGTGTATTATTCAACTATTTATATTTGAATGCTGGAAAGAGGCATGCTTTATACAATAACTACATAAAACTTTATCTAAAATTATAGATTTTGGAAGTTCAGAAATTCTCTCAGTTGTACAAATATTGTGGCATGCTTAATTATATATTTTTTCCTCTTTTTAATACTTTTTGCACTTTTAAATAGCGTGTGTGCAAGGGGAATTTTTTTTGAATTTATGTTTGTTCCTTATACACATACTATGTATTGCACGTGAAAAGCTTGGATACAACGATATCAATGGTTTATGTGGTGTTTTTGTTCATTTTTTATGCTTTTAAATTGTACATAATGTGTGTACAGGAGATTTTTTTTTTAAATTGTGATTTTTCCTTATACACATATAGTGTATTGAATGTGAAAAGCTTTAGATAGAACAATATCAATGATTTATGTGGCTTTTTATTCATTTTGATGCTTTTTCCACTAATACACAGTGTTTGTACAAGAAATTTTTTTTTAATTGTGATTTTTTCTTATACATACGCTGTATTGATATGAAATTAGATACAAAGATATCAATTATTTATGTGACGTTTTTGTTAATTTTGATAGGGGGACTTTTTTTGAATTATGATTTTTCCTTATATACAGTGTATTGCATGTGAAAAGCCTAGATACAATGATATCAATGGTTTATGTTATGTGATATTTTTGTTCATTTTGATACTTTTTAAACTTGCACAGTGCGTGTACAAAGAAATTTTTTTTTTAATTATGATTTTTTCTTATACACACATTTTTTTTTAATTATGTGGTGTTTTTGTTCATTTTGATATAAGGAAAAAAACAAAATTCAAAAATATTTCCCTTGTACACACATTGCATGCTAGTGCAAAAAATATTAAAAAGAGTAAAAAAACACATAATTAAGTATGCCACAATATTTATACAATTGAGAAAAACCCTTAACTTCCAAAAATTATCATTTTACAAAATGTTTTACATAGTTGCTGTTCTAAAGCATGATTGTTCGTGTCATTCAATATAAATAATTGAATAATACACCATAAACCCTAAAAACTATACATTAACATGAAATACAGTAAAACTTGAGAGGAGTTTAAAATTTACCGATAAGAAGTTCGAATCTACAGCACCTCCAACCAAATTGATTTCATTTCAACCAATCATGCAATCTACGAATGATCTTGTAAACTCTTCATGGTTGGCTGCAGCTTGTTTCTTTACCGATAAGAAGTTCAAATCTACAGCACCTCCAACCAAATTGATTTCATTTCAACCAATCTTGCAATCTACGTACGATCCTATAAACTCTTCATGGTTGGCTACAGTCTTGTTTTCAAGTCTTCCTGAATGTTTGCATATCGCCTTTCAGTCTCCATGTCCTATGAACATGTCAACTCCTTGGAGAATGCAACGTCCTCCAAACCAGTTTCCATCTTCATTGTCTGTTTCTCGTTTTTATTTCTCAACAATTACCAAAATTTTTATTCTGCTAAAACCCTAAATATTTAGGAGCTTTCATGGGTTTCTTTCTTAAAAATGTAAAAGCGAGTGTCAAATTAAAAATCGCATGACTGGACTAGGTCAGGTCATCGTATTGTATGAATAATTGAATATATATGTGTGTGTGTGTGTCTAAATTTAATTGGTGCCCGGATGCAGAGCTACGTCCAGAGTCTGCACATAACAATTTCTTCCTAACTTGGTCATCCAAAGGCTGACGTTTTATGTGACTAAACCATCAGGCAACTCTCTCTAATCTTATCTATCATTGGAGCTACTCCAACCTTTTCACATATATACTCATTTCGCATTCTCTCTCTAAGTGTTAAGCCATTCATCCACCTGAACATCCTCATATCTGCAATAGTCGACATAATTTTATGCTTCTCTTTTAATGACAACATTCTGAGCCACAAAGCATTGAAGGTCTCACCATCATTTTATAAATTTTCCCCTAAGTTTGAGGGATACTTTTCTATCACACAATAAGCATGAAGCATTCCTCCACTTCAACATTCAACTTGAATTCTACTAATAATATGCCCATCTATTTCATCATCATTTTGAAAAACAAAACTAACATATCTAAAACGTGTACTCTTTTTAATGACTTAATCACCCAAAGTCACAATATCCCTACTAGATTTATTACTAATAAAATAATACTCAATGTATTTTGTTTTAGATCTACTCAAACGAAAATGTTTAGACTCTAAGGTTGATCTCCATAATTTAAGTTTTCCTTCAACTCCCTCTCTAGTCTTATCAAGAAGAAGAATATCATCAACCAAAAGCATAAACTAAGGTACATCCTCTTGTAAATGTCCAGTAAGAACATCCATGAATAGAGCAAAAAGATATGGCCTTAAAGTTGATCCTTGATGTAATCCTCCTCCAACAACAACATCAAGCCTTTATCCCATTATGTCCTGTGAAGAGTCAAATTCTCATTTAACTCTAATAAAGAAAGATCATTTCTAATATTTTCTAACAAAGTCTTTTTAGGTCTACCTCTATATTTCTTAACATAGGCCAAATCTAACACATCTACTCTCCTTATCTGACATTTTTTTTAGTCTTCAAAATAATATTAAATAGTTTAGTGAGCCAAGATATACTTTATTTGCAAAATTTTGAATAGAGTCCTTTTAAAAAAAAATTAAGTAAATAACAAGTAGTCTAAATTTATTTGCAGCCCCAAGATAAAGACCAGGCCTATACCAAAAAAACTAGCTATAACCAACCTATGAATGGTTTATTCCATATAAATATTCAACATTCATTGCATCATGAAATCTTTAAAAGTTTCTAGAAGCCAATCCAATAGTCTCACACTCTGAGAGACTATTGATTCATTCGCATAGTTTATAGAAGGATATTTTATTCATAGAAAGTTTCAAGTTCAACAAGCATACCTGAATAAAATATGGAAAACTTAATTTCAAGAATTATGCATAAATTTAAATTGAGTTTGAACAATAATCATATTTGAATTTAAACTGCCCTTGTTGGACTCAAGGCCAGATAATAAAGATTAAATGTTGATGTTAGGTTGACATTCAATTATTAAACTTCTGCCAAAATCAACAAATGGGTGTTGGTCAATTTTAGAAGATGATTATATAAGATGGATTGTAGGAGTATTGCCTATTGATGATAAAGATAATGAAAAATAGAATTAAATAATTTGTGCATATACAATGAAAGATGAAAGATGCTTCAATATGATATACCAACAAATTTGTGATATTATTAGGCATGAAAAAGAATATAACAAAAATAATATGATTAAAAGTTGCATGAAAAGATTTGTGCATAGTATAATTAAAATTTAATGGAATACTCAATATCAATAAATGGAGAATAGGGATTCATAAAGCTAGCCCCAAGTATCTAGTATAAATCTATAAAGATAATTTGTTGAATTCAAGATATTTTGTTGAACTTATATTTCCTTAGGAGAAACATTTTTATTTATTATTTTGTCCATGACAGTCATTTAATCCTTAATATACTGAGTTGATAGTATTATAGGTCATTTTGATTAAGTTGTTGTCTTGTTGATGATTAAACCTATAAATACACTTCATACCGTATGTTCACACTTGAGCATTTTGAAGTGGATTTATATCGTGACGATACATAAAACAATAAGATGTTGTCCATCATACTATTCCAACTTTTCCAAATCTTTTATGTTAGTCTTCACATGTTTAAATTTATTTTTAGTTTGTGATAGAAGAATTAAACTTTTCATCGACAAAAACAACATCAAATTTATCCCAATGTATGAAGACGGATTTATGAATTCTGATTCTTCATTAATTCTTGTTGTGTACTACATGAGATGTCAAATATATTTTTCTTAAATCATTTTGAAAAACTTCTATCCATGGTGGTTTTTGTTCATCCTTGTCCTCTCAATTTTCAAACAATTTTGTTTACTTAATCTGACTATCATGGATATAAAATTTACCCTCCATTCTACATGTCCAAACAAAAGAAGATTATAGATTTTGTTTGGGACGGCTTATGCTTTAATACTTTTGTTGTTGAAAGCACCTTTTCATCTATAGTTTCTATTATGTTTCCCCAAAAATAATTTTTTTCAAAGACAATTTTTTTAAAAATAGTAATAGTTGTCATACAAATAGAAAAATTACTTTTTGTTGGCAAATTTTCCTACCACAAGGGGTATTAGAAATTTATCTCAAATAGAATATATTTTTCACTACCTTATTGTCAATAGGTGCTAATATAAGTGGGTCTCTATCTTATCTTCCTTGCTTTACCACACATACAATCTGACCTTTCCGTTTTCAGCACATTCAAATTGACTATTAATGACTTTTATGTCGCCTAAAACTCAAAGCCACATAAAAGCCTAGCCTAATTTTAATTTTATAAAATTTAGTATTTTGTATTTCAACTCTTCGTAATATTCTCTTACTGCATTCATTTTAACCATTCAACCTCAACTCTGGAAATCATATCACTGTCTATATTATTATAATTTTATATAGTCTATTCAAGTATTTAAACGATCACACCTAAATATCTCTTGATCTTAAAACAATGTTAATTGATAACTATCAATATCATTCTCATTAAAATTACATATAATACACATAAATTTTATTCTACTAATCCTAAATCCCATATTTTCTAAACATTTTCTCATTATTCTTACTTTCCACTTAAATCAAATAAGCTTACATCAATTAGAACTATGACACACCAAGGTATCTCATTTTAAGTATAGTTTATAACCAACTCCATATCATATAAAAAAAAGAACTTATTATTAATCCCTGATGTGATCTATTAATGATGAAGAACTTTATGATCACTCTACAAATACTTCTAAAACTAGGCAATGCATCATTCATATAGTTAATAACTATAAGTAATTGTTCTGCAAATATAGTTCAGTCATCATCTAAAATGATTTATAAAATTTGTCCTCCAACGCCATAAGGTTGATTTCAAAGCATAACGGCCACTTTGCTCCAAACAGAATAGATTGATACTTTCTTGTAGTTCCTTCAACTAGCTTGTACTTCCGTGTTGCAAAAGGACAAGATGCACAAGTGTTCGTCCTTTTAGGAGGGTCAGAGTGGCCTGCATGTTTAAATCCTACATCATGGTGAATAAAGTAATTCCAGTTTTGACTTATCCCAAAACTATTTGGGCTAACTTTATGATTCCTCACTCCCATTTAGTCTTGTATTGTACTAAATGAGATGCTAAGCATAGTCTAGGAAAATCTTTTCAGAACTCCAGTCAATGTTAGCTTAGCCTAAGATTAAGACATGAAATTCATCTTCCTTAGCCTAACTGGAGATTTACCGAAGATACAGCTTTAGAGACAGTAGATAGTGAAACATGTTCATGCAGAGAAGGGAATGGAGGGAATTGATACAGTTAGACCTTAGGAGGATACATCATTCATGAAGTAGATCATTCTCACTCAAGAGAAATAGCATGCAAAGTGAAAGCCTGTTATAATTCTCACAGGTAGACATGCAAACATTTTTTTATCATGGACACAAGAAAGCTACTTTAATCATAGTTGATGTAGGCTGTCACAAGTGCATGGAATAGTTCTACTCCTTTGAAACTTAAAACAAAATTTTAACCTATGCTGCAAAATATAGATCTTTCCAAACCAGTATCCATCAAGAGCATGGACTGGCAACATAAAGTTGTGCATCCACATGTTATTAACTTAGTAGATGTCCGATGGAACAAAAACAAATATATATATAAACCGCTATGAGTAATGAATATAATAAAGGACGGTACCTGAATAATAAGATGTATAGTTCCTTCACTAGGACTACTGACTTTCTTCAGACTTTCCACTTGAACTCGATGTATAGCCACTGCAAAAATGTAAAACATATAAATTAGCTCTGGACAACATCCTACGATAATATAATGCGCACAAGATAGCAGCCCAAAACATTTTATTAAAGTTAGTAGGCCCGGACTCGAATTTGACCCATGCAAGGGGACAAGAGGTAGGTTCACTGGGTCAAAAGTGGAGTAATTACTGTTTACCAATAACATGTAAAGTGAAAAGCTTATTATAATAATTACAACATGTTTAATAAATGCGGATTTCTAAATTATTTTTTGTAGAAAATCATTAAAATCAAGATACATGAAGCCCCCTAATATAACATTCACGGAAATTTAGATGTTTTAATCTATTTACCTCATCTAATTCAGGCGTCTGAGAACCACTGGATTAATTACCGGATCACCAATTTCCATTTTTTCATAAAACCAGTGGGTCAATCTGGATCGTTTCAGTTCAATGGCATCAACTGAAGCTAGAACCAGAACAATCGATCAACCAGATATCCATCAGTTCAGTCCATCTATTATAACAAAGAATTTTACCCAAGTCCCAATAAGATTATGAGTTGCATGCCGAGAGTTCTGTTCTTCTGGTCTTGAACATCCATATCCAATTTGCCTTAGAATCGTGAATTCCACCATTAAAGCAAAATGGAATTTTCCCTATAAAAATTTCTGTTACTTTGCACTTCCTCCACTTATGAGGAACTCAAAGCCAGACAAGTTTTCAGATCTTTAATGTATCAGCAACATGAATTCGGTCAGCATAGCTCTCTTCTTTAGAAAGTTCATTATCTAAAATAGCATAAGTGTGGAAAGAGGGGGGATGAGCCCTAGCTTCCATAACATGAAGAAGTTTCATGCAAAAATCTGATTTTCCTTCCTTCACCAGGCCATCAATGAGGACTGTCCACACAATCTCATCCGGATTCCACTCCTGCAGAAGCATGCCTTCAAATAGATGTTGAGCATCTTCAATCCGCTCCACTTTACAGAGAGCACAGATTAATGACTTGTAGCAAACCAGGTATGGTTCAAATCCACTTTCAGCCATTGTATTCAATATTTCTAAAGCATTATCCACCATCAATTGCTTAGAAAATACTAGCAACAAGGAATTAAATGTATCCTCATTTGGAAGAAAACCCTGGTTGATCATGCTTCTACTTAGCTCATTTGCCTCATACCACCTCCCTTCTCTACACAAACCACTAATCAAAATATTATAAATATCATCGTTAAGGTCACAACCGAATTCAACTAGCTTATTTAATAAGCTTGAAACAGTGTCGATTTCCATTTCTTTTTCTGCCAAACTGTAAGTATTGCTTGCATTTTCTGAAACTGCAATTTTTTGCTCCATTAGTTGGCGTTCATTCTGTAATCCTTTCCTTAGAACAGCATAGGTTCCATAATTTGCTCTACACCCAGCATCAACCATTCGCTTCATAAGTGAAAAAGCAAGATCCAGCCTACCTAACATAACATAGCCATCCATCAATGAAGTGAACGTTACACGATCAGGTGCTAACCCATTTTCTTCCAATCCTTCAAACATTTGCTCAGCCTCATTAATATTGCCTTCTCGTAGCAAGCCAGAAATTAGAACATTATAGGTGTGGAGATTGGGAGCACAACCCTGCTTCATCATTTCATCCATGATTTTGAGTCCACGAGAAGTAGAACCATTTCTGCAGAATCCATCTACCAAGGATGTGTATGTAACAACATTAGGCCACAGATTTCGCTCGAGCATTTGATTGAACAATTTCTCGGCTTCTGTGAGTCTATTTTCCTTTGAGAACCCATTAATCATAGTATTATAGGTCTGCACATTTGGATTGCAACCATTTCCCTCCATCCCCTCTACCAACAACAATGCAGCATCCAGCTTCTTGTTCTTACAATAACCATCAATAAGTGCAGTGTAAGTAATCTCATTCAGTCTCAGACCTAATTTCGGCATCTCCTGAAATGCCTTAGATGCCAAATCCAGCTTCCCTGCTTCGCAAAATCCATATATGAGTTCAGTATAAGTCCACTCATCAGGACTGCAGCCATTCTCCTTCATAAAATTCACCAATCGCATCGCATTACTCAAATTACCAGTTTTGCAATACCCATTAATGATTGTATTATATGTTATCTGGTTTGGTGACGGACCAAATTTAAGCATCTTATGTAAAACCACCATTGCTTTGTCAACTCTTTCCATTAAACAGTGTCCTTTGATTATTTCATTGCATGTTTGGGTATTTGGAAAGCAACCCAGCCTCTCCATCAAACTGAAAACCCTAGAAGAAGACTGAACCTTCCCCATTTCACATAGCCCATTGATCAACGCATTACATGTTGCTGTATTTGGTGCTAAACCATCCAAAACCATTTTATTGAACAACCCAATTGCCAATTCTATCATGTTTGATCTGCAAAGACCACTGATAAGCGCAGTATAAGTCTGAACATTTGGTCTGCATCCCCTCTTCTTCATATCTCCAATCAAATTGCTGGCCACTCCCACAAGCCCATCACAGCACAGTACTTTGATGGGTAGAGTATAGGTGTACACGGTCGGCATGATGCCTCTCTCCACCATCTCCTTCATCAAATTCAAAGCCTCATCCACCCTCCCTTCATCACACAACCCATTGATTAAAGTTGAGTAAGTCACAGAATTAGGCTCACAGCCCTTCTTCTGCATGTAGTAAAAAACCCTGAATGCAGAAAAAAGGTCTCCATTCCTGCAGTGCCCTAATATGATCGACGTGTAAGTGAATGTATCAGGCAGGAGATCACACTGAAAAACCCTGTTCAATATCACATTCGCCTCCTTCACCTTCCCATTCCTGCACAAAACATTGATCAGAGCATTGAAAGTTACAATTGACGGCTCCACACCACTTCCCAGCATCTGTTGGTAAATATCGACGGCAACGCCGATCAAATCCAGCTTACCCAACCGAATCAAAATCGTATTGTAGCAGAAAACATCGAGGGTGAAACCCTTCGCATCCAAATCCTTCAACACATCGATTGCACTAACAATTTCTTGTTCCGTCTCGCAAGACTTAATCATCAGGATCCTAAGCCTATGCGCAGGGACGAAGAGGCCGGCGAGAACGATGCGGTGGAGGATGGTGGCGTAGGAGTCGATAACGTGTTTGTGAGAATGCCTCTGAGAAAGGCAATAAAAAAAATCCAGTGCGCGGAGAGGATCGGGGTGGGAGCGGAGGATTTCGAGCGTTTGATGAGGTTGAAGAGAAAGGGCGAGGCGGGAGAGATCGGGGCTATGGCGCCATTGAGGGTCTGCGAGAATTCGGTTGATAGACAGCGACAGATCAGCGTCTATGAGAGACGAGAGAGGGCGAGGAAGGAGGAAGAGAACGGAGGGAGTTTGGAGTTGTAGTCGGAATTTGGGGAGGGGATGGAGAAGGGATAAGGGGATTGGAATTCTCGCCATTGAAGAAGACAAGTGGTTTCATCTCATTTGTCGGCGGGGGCGGCGGAGAAGGAGGCCGCCGTGGTGGAAGAGGGACTGGTTAGCAGAAGACCACGGCGGCGCGATTTGAGAGCATGTGGTTGAGCTTGGAGGACCAAAGGCCTCGTGGCGGCCTTCTTCCCATGAGCAATTGGGAACAAATATTATAAAAAAAAACAATCAAAATTCAATTATTTTCTTACTTTGCACATCATCATATATTTAAACAAATCGTAATATTTCATAAATGTTGCGCGTGGCAAAATTTGGCAAAATTGAAAATTCATTGAGGCAAAGATAAATTTTTTGCATTCTATTTTTTCATGAAGATCTAATACACATGTATAATAAAAAAGAATGAAATAATTATTAGAATTTTTATGTAACAAATTCATGAAGGGATAAAATCAGGCAGCCTGACCAAAATGAAATAATATACTATATAGGTATATTATAATTGTTGTGTCTTAAAATATTCGCGGCGGTAGAGAAATATAAAGTTTACGTTTTAGTTTTGTATGAAGATCCAGCACACAATCAGATAAGAGAGAGAATACAACATTTATAAGAGACATTTTAGATTTTTACGTGAAAAATCTTGAAAATGAGAAAACCATGGGGTCTGGCCCAGTTTGAATGAATCTACTAGTATTTGTAGTTTATTACAAATGAGGCCCTTCCTTAGAGGGAACGCCTTGGCTTGGTGCAATAAATATACATCATATAAAGTGCATTACATGGTGGAAATTAGAAGAATCAGAATTGATATGTTTGTTTGGTCAGCATGATCATAGTCGGCTGGCGATGGAGGTGGAAATATCGTATTCGGGTGACGGTGGTCGGAATAATCATAGTCAGCAGGCGACGGAGGTCAGAAAGATCGTTTATAGACGACAGAGGTCAGAAGGACTGTAGTGTGTGGGCGACGGAGGTCATAAAGACTGTTGTCTGGCAACGGAGGTCAGAAGTATAGCAGTCGGTGGACGACGGAGGTCGGAAAGACTGTAGTTGGGTGAGGGTGGTCGGAAGGATCATAGTCGGCGAGCGATAGATGTCAGAAAGATCATAGTCGGGTGAGGGTGGTCGGAAGGACCATAGTTGGCGAGCGACGGAGGTCGGAAAGACCATTGTCACGTGACAGAGGTTGGAAAGATCGTATTCGGATGATGTTGGTCAAAAGGACCATAATCGACCGGCGACGGAGGTCAGAAAGACCGTTGTTAAGTGATGGAGGTCAAAAGTCCGTAGTCGGTGGGCGATGGGGTTCGAAAGGATCATAGTAGGTGGGTGACAGAGGTCGGAAAGACCTTAGTCGGGGGATATAGAGTCATAAAGACTGTTGTCTGGGGATGGAGGTCTTAAGGACAGTAGTCGGAGGGTGACGAAGGTCAGAAGGACTATTGTCGTTTGGAAGTCCAAGAATAATTAGAAGTCGGTGGAAGTCCGGCATAAGTTAGCGATCAAGTGTAAGTCCAGTGTAAGTCGATAGCTGGGCAGAAGTCCGACGTAAGTAAGTGGTCGGGTAGAAATCCGGCCTAAGTCGGTGGCCAGGTAGAAATCAGGCATCATTCGGTGGTTCAGTAGAACTACAAAGTCAGTCAGTGGTCTGATAGAAGTCCGGGCGTCAGTTGGTGGCTTGGTAGAAGTACGGGCATCAGTTGATGGTTCAGTGAAAATTCGGGCATCAATTGGTGATCCGGCGGAAATCTGTGCAGTGGTTAAGAAGCTTGGTGCAAGAGAGAATCTCATATTCCATCTCGTCCTTCTCTTCCTTGCTTGGGGCCCCTTTTCATGAGAAGTGAGGGGTCTATTTATAGATTTTTAAGAGTGGCATAGCCAGTAAATAGGAGGAAAATCAAGGGTAAATTGGGAGTGGTTTGAATGGATGGCTTATGTCAATTCCCTTGATCTTAGACAATTTACTGGATATTTGAATGTCTTAATGATATAAGAATTTACTAATCTTGGGTTCGTTGGATTTTTCTCGTCGACCCGCTCGATATGAATATAAGCTGGTCATGTTTGGAAACTAATTGGTAATCCAAGTCATGGTTTGAACCTTCCAAATGTGCTTTGGGTCTTTGATTTGGACTCATTTGGGCTCAGATTGAGGAGAATTTGGTGTCATTGGGTTCATAATTTCGAGACGATCAATTCGACTAAAAGTTAGCTGAAATCGGAGTTTGGATGGTCTTAATTTTAATTTTGAAAGTTTCTAACTTGATTTTGCCTCAAGATTCGTGCCTGACCAAGATAATTTTTTATGATATATAAATAATAATATGTTCTTCCACCTCAGTTAGAAAATATGATATTGCAATGTATGTTATAAAATTTTATTTTTTTTGTGAATGTGAGATAGCACTGAAAATGCATATATTGGATGGTGTTAGTCAAGCGAGAATGATCAAATGATAATGGTTGGATGATGATAGTCAGGTAAGAATAAACAAATGATGGCGATCAGATAATGTTGAATGGATTGTGATGGTCAGGCAATAGTAGCCAAACGATAACAATTGAATAATGACAGTCAAATGATGACATTGAAGTGCTAGTAGACATATGCCTATTGTTAAGCAATGGTGGTGGATAACGCTGATCATCAGCTTGAATCATTAAGTAGGCTCCAAGAGTTCTTCTAATCTTTATTTTCTCTCTAAATTGAAGTCCAAGCCCCCTTTATGTGGATAAAGGTTGTCTATTTAAAATATTTAGGGAGTGACATTTTGAAAACTTCGCCCAAAATTCTATAACACTGCATCAAGCTGCTCATATTAAATCTTGGATCATATACCATTCATTTAGTATTTAAGTGTCTTAATAATCTTAGAGTCAACTGATCTTAGGCTTGTTGGATTCGACTTATCAAGCCACTCTATTTACAATCAGAAAACTTGACTCCTCAAGACGCTCAATTTGACTATAAAAATGCAAAAAAAAAATTAAGATTGTTTGTGTAAATAACCCAAAGAGGGGAGTTTGAACCGAACTGGTTCAACCAACTCGGCTCGCTTCATATTGCGCCCTATCAGGCAATTCCATGCCTTTTAAATTGGAAGTGGGGCTTAGGGCATGGGTGAACTAGAGAAGAGGGATGTGGCGAGAAATGCAAGGAGGGGTTCGTGACATAGCTTACAAACTGGAACTCGAGGAGATAGTCGATGACAGCAACCATGGCATGCACATTCCAACAAAAGAAAGAAGTGGTCTTGGTTGGCTGCTTCAAGGTTCAGTGGTTTTGTTATCATGGCGTTAGCAAGGTTAATGAAGAGGAAGTCAATGGAGGCAGAAAGTTAAACAACCTATCTTCTCTTCTTTTTATTTCTTACACCGCCATCATCTTCTTTCTTCTAAGGTTAGAAGCTTGAAAGATGTTATTATTTGATAGCTTGCAAGGAAGACTGAGAGCTAATTAATGGTTGAAGAGGAAACCACATGGATCTCCCATGAAAGTTTTCCTTCTTCCTCTTCTTCGTTATATGAGTGTAAGATTTGAATTTCCCTGTTTTTTGTTTTTACTTTAGAATAAGATAAATTTTATTTAGCATCTTATTATTTTATATTTAAAAACTTAATCATCTTGATCAACTCTTGAGTATGTTCCTCACAAGAGTTATTATTTGGTCTCCAAAGAATATATGAGATATAAGAGATTATATGCAAATAAATTATATAGTTAAATCAATTTAAGGTGCTGGTCATAAAGAATCTTAAAAAGGGTATTAAGGATTTCATAAGGTCATGGTCATTGATATTTGATATAGAAGTTATTAAATAACTCATTCACAATGGAAAGGGAGATGGTAGAATTATTAATTTCAAACATATGTTTTATTGAATGTTGTAATTATTTGATATTTTAATGTGCAATGCCTTAAATATATAATTGATTTAAATTCCTATGAATTAAGATTTTCTTTTGGATCACCACATGTTGGATTGAGAACATCAGCACATGCTTAAAAAGTGGGGCTCCTTATGGTCTACATCTGATAGGTGACTCTTTACTGAGTAAGGGATAAGCGTATCTTTCTTTCTTAGACGTCTAACCCTTGCTACTCATTGTATGTGAATAATGTGTATAATAAGATGTGATAATGCATTCACAGCATTGCATGTTAGTATTTTGACGTGATTTAATAGTTAGTGTTGTCATTTTTTATTATTGCACAATTTTCTAAATAGTTCACATACTTTATCCACATTGCTCTGAGTTATTATTGTTTATGAAAATCATAAATTTTTTAATACATATAACTGTGTTTAATTATGTTATAATATTTGTTAAACATCATTATTGAAGTACAATATGTATATAATACAAATTTGTGTGTTTGCTGCTTGTAAATGTCGATATTTAACCCTATTGGATATTGGTTAGTCGGACCAACGGGTCCTCGGAGTGACGGCTCTATAAGAAATTATTGGATTTCCCTGGGATTAGTGCTTATCTTTCCCAGTAGGATATTGTAGTAAACTGACTATAAATGTTTATATATAAATTAATATACAAAATAATAATAATAATAAATGATTAATGAATTCTTGGTAGTTGTATAAATATCACACGCTTGTAAGTGAATTAGTTTGCATTTGAATGCAATGATTATTAGTTTGGCAAATAAATTTTTTGTGAGTTATGCAAGCTTTCATAAATGAAATATGTATATTAAAAAAATATTTTAAAATAGATATTTGCTAAAATCATTTTTTACATTTGCTTTGAGGCAATCGTAGTAAAAAGTGGCCGACGACTTATAAGATATGACTAATGATCATGCATTGATATATCTCTTTTAGATATTGTTAGTCATATGTCAAATGATTTTATTAGTGGTGTAAAGGAGTTTATTAATTTCTTCATTCTCTCAAAGTGGCTTAACATTAAATAAGATCATATACTAATGTCATAGATATGATAAAAGTTTTTTGAATATGTGATTTCCACAAATAATTTCAAATTGAAGATGTACCAAATTAATAAACTATAAAGTTTTATAAAGCGATAGTAGAAATGTTGAGCCTACATAAAAATGTTGTAAAAGACATTTAAAATTATTACCAATTGCAAAAATGAACAATAAAATTGACTTCAATATTTTTCAATCTTGCCATAATGATAGGTATTTGCAATGCATATAATTACAAGATTAAGCCTATTCATAAGAGTCAATTACATAGCTTAACTCTTTCAATAGTTTTTTATTTATTTATTAGATATAAGACCAAGGCTTCATTTGGGAAGACTCTCTTTACTGTTTTTTAAAATAATTTTCTAATACAAATTACTTAAATTAAAAAATTTTATACTAAAAAATTAATTTAGAAAACAGGAAGAAAGCTGTCCCAAACAAGACGAATTATTGCATCCGGACACCTGACATCCGGACAATCAATCAGGATGCGCCACATCACTTAAATACATAAGGACCCTGTGTATTTTGCTGATGTGGCGCGTCTGGATTGATGTCCAGACGAATCCGGACACCGGACGCAATAATTTGCCCCCAAACAAAGCCTAAACTTAAACCATCACATTTCTTACCATTGAAATTAACCCAACCATTAACTTATACTAATAATGATCCTTAAAAGAACATAGAAAGAAGGAATTGTTCTCATTCCATCATATCAAAGCTGAAACATCAGAACAAATTAAAGAACTACACTCATTTCCCAGGCACAAAGTTGGTGGCATAAGCCCAAGCATTATTGGCAGCTGGGTCAGCCAGGTGGTCATACAGGTTCTCAATGGGTCCTTTACCTGTCACAATAGCCTGAACGAAAAACCCGAACATGGAAAACATAGCCAGACGCCCGTTCTTCAGTTCCTTCACTTTGAGCTCCGCAAAGGCCTCTGGGTCATCGGCAAGGCCCAATGGGTCAAAGGCCCCGCCAGGATAAATCTTATCGAGGCCTTCGCCAAGCGGGCCGCCTCCAACACGATATCCCTCAACAAAGCCCATGAGAATGACTTGTGAGGCCCAGATGGCGAGAATGCTTTGGGCGTGGATCAGGTTTGGGTTGCCGAGGTAATCCAGGCCTCCCTCTGAGAAGATTTGGGCCCCGGCCTTGAACCAAACGGCCTCTCCGAACTTCACCCCGTTTCTAGCGAGGAGCTCGGGGAAGACGCAGCCCAGCGCGCCGAGCATGGCCCATCTACTGTGGATCACCTCCAGCTCCCGGTTCTTGGCGAAAGTTTCTGGATCGGCGGAGAGTCCGGCGGTGTCCCAGCCATAGTCGCCGGGGAACTCTCCGGTCAGATAAGAGGGCGTTTGCTCAGAGAATGGGCCCAAGTACTTGGGTCTATCTGGGCCGTACCTATCATAGAAGCGGCTATAATAATTCTCCAAACGAAGAAATTTAATTTAAAAACTGTAGAACAAGCATACCAGATGCTCTGGGGAACACTCTTAACAGTGCGGCGCATGGTGATGCGGCCGCCATTGCCGACGGAGCCAACCTTCCGAAGGAGCTCATTAGGCTGTTTGAGAGCAGTTTGGCCGGCGAAGGCTGAGGCTTGAATAGCAGAAGTCGCCATTGGAGAGCAGAACTTTGAGGCTCAAAAGCTGCGTTTTGGGAATTTATGTAGCTCAAGTGTTTGATGGATTGCCTGAGAAGGGGGTGGGATTTAATAGAGGGAAGAAGGTGGGTAAGTGGATGAGGAGGAAGCCACGTAGGCAGAAGGTCATTGGTTCTCTTAAGATGTCAAGATTTCGAGGAGATTTTATCAAGATTATTATAATAGATTAAGATCCTGCCGCGTGGCATTTGTGGCTGTGGAAGATGAGCAACGTGTCACGTGTTTGTGGCTGGATTTTCATAGGTAGAAATTGTATTTGCACCCAAATTGAAGCACCCATCTCTGCACCTCTCACATCGTTTGAAAATGAATTATTTTTTAAATGTTTTGCATGTTAACAAAATAAGAAATTTTCAGCATGACCACAAAATTATTATCTGTTTACATATTTAAAACTAAAATATTTATATTTATTTATATGATATATAAATATTTAAATCATATTAAATTATTATTAATATTAATTTTTTTTAATGAAATATCTTATATTTTGATTTAATTTATACATTAAAATACAATAAAATGTTACATGAATAAATATGCTTTTCATATTAGACATCTAAATAGATAAATGTTTTATAGTATTTGAAAATCCACCAAAATAAAATCTTTGTTATTTGTTAGATAAGGGTGTGCATAAGACTAAGATGACAGAACTTGAGTTTTTATTATTTGAATTTTTTATGTGAATACTTGAATTTTTTTTTATTTGATTAATTTATTAGTTAGTCTAATAAGAGTTGAATTGATGACTATTAAATCTTTAAATGCATCAATATTTTTTAAGAAATTATTAAATTTTTAAGTACATTTGATAATTTTTAATAATAATTCATACATACATACATATACTGCCCACCTTATGAAAGACAAAGAAAGAGATTTTTTTTTTTGCTTGTTTTAATAAATAATAAGACCATTGTTTTTATTTGTGCAAAAAAAAAGCATAAAAAACAAATTAGCATTTAGCATTTGCTTCTTCATCGTTTAGTTTGTCGTTGTTGATTGCCTGAAAAAGAAATACAATCTAAAAAAGAATAATTTATAATTGTTTGAATGAGTATAAAAAAATGTACGACTTTACTTCTTTTTTATTTAATTTAAAGTAAAATGAATGCAATGTAAAATATAAAATAATTGTGCTCGAAGTAATCATTGGCCAATGATGATCAACGATAGTGAACGACGGTGAGCGACTACAGACAGTGGCAGATGACGACTTGCAACAGCTTGGTTGTGCAATGGCTATCAATGTTGGTCAAGTATGCTTTAGAGCAATACAAATGATTCTATCTCAAAACTGAGCGAGAACAAATTACCTCAAAAACAAACTAAAATAAAATAGAATTCATTAACTTTACTTTAAATTTGCTTATCATCCATCTAAACACTAAGCTTTCTAAAATCAATACATTTACTCTATTCTACACCCTAATCATAACCGATCATTCTTATTCTACTTATATGTGATCAGCATTACGAATTTTTTTAATATACACAAGCTTTGTTTTACAAATTTTTATCTATTTATACTTAATATTTCATTTTTCCATACTAATTCATCCAGAATAATTTTATATATTCATAATTAGTAAATCTTCTGCCCTCTAAAATACTTATTCAAATCATCTAAATATATGTGCCTTTTATGCTTCTAAACGGATTTCTAGATCTAATATCAATAGAATTATTGCTTACACAAATTTTGATCATTAAAACTTGCTGTTTAAGTACTTGGGGGCTCCTATTTTTAAAGGGCTTAAGAAATCTCATTTGTTTCATGAGATTATGAATAAGATTCAAGGTAAAATTTCACTATGGGAATATCATTTTCTTTCTTATGGTGGTAGGTTGACTATCACTAAGAGTACTTTAAATTTTATGACTTTTCATTTATTTCAAGTCATGAAGCCTAATATTGCTACTGTTATGAGATTGGAGAGAATTCTTAACAAATTTTTTTTGGGTTCTCATACTAACATTCATAGAATGCATTGGTCTACATGGCATAAATTATGTGGACCATTGAATGAGGGTGGTTTGGGGTGTAAAACTATTGCTGACTCTATTACAGCTTCTTCGTGTAAAATGTGGTGGAATTTTAGAAATAATAAGAGTTTGTGGGCCAGATTCATGAATTCCAAGTATTGCAAATATAAGCATCCTTCTTGTTGCTTTTATAAGTATGGTGATTCTGCTATTTGGAAAAGAATGTGTGCTATTAAACATAGAGTGGAACCTCTTATTAGTTGGGGTTTAAACTCTGGCAACTCTTTCTTTTGGCAAGATAGATGAATGGTACGATTCTCTTGATAATCTTCTTTTTACTTCCTCTATTTCTTCTGATAAAGTTATGAAGTTTTTTTAATGAGAAAGGTTGGAATATGAATGCTATTATGGATTTAGTCCCTGTGGAGATTGGTAATAAGATTAAAGAGATTAGTTTTAATAATACTTGTGATGATCAGATTTTTTTCAAGGTTTCATTTAATGGTTCTTTCATCTTTAAAAACATCTGGAATTCTATTAGGGAGAAATGTGATATTTATGTTGCTTATGTAGGATTTGGAGTAATAACATTCCTACTTCTTATTATGTTCTTGTTTGGAGAATTAATAAAAAGTTCATTCATGTTGATACTATTCTTTGGAGAAAGGGTTTTAATCTTCCTTCGACGTGTTTGTGTTGCTTTCACATTTAAAGTATTAATCACCTTTTTATCAAGGGTGCTATTGCAGCTAAGGTTTGGATTTGGTATGATAATTTTTTTAATACTCACTACTTTTCTGGGCATCTTTCTTTTAATCATTTTCTAACTGCCCTATTTCATAATTGTACTAGGGGTCATATTAAAATTGTGATGGCTGTTACTATTATTTGGTTCATTTGGATGGATAAGAATGATGCTAAGTATAGGAATCTTGCTATGAATCATAAGAGGATTATTGCTAGAACTAGTGAAAAATTAATAGCCTTTACAAAGCTGATTTGTTTAATAAAGGTCATTTCCGTGGCTTTAAGTTTGTCATTAAAAAGCTTGGTTATAATTGTGTGGAGAAAAAGGAGGAGGTTTGCTTTAATTTTGTGAATTGGAGAAAACCTAAAGAGAGGGTTATTAAAATTAACATTGATGGCTCTGTGGCTGCTGGTAAATGGGGTTGTGGTGGTATTTCAAGGAATGCTGTGGTAACTTGTTGATCTGCTTTGCTTGTCCTCTTTCAAATTGTAGTGTTCTTTATGCTGAGCTTATGGCTTTGTATCATGCTCTTACAATTGCTTTATCTCAAGGTATTTTAAGGGTGTGGATTGAAGTGGATACATTATTAGTGATCAATTTTCTTAATCCAGAAAATATTGGTAATGCTGAAATTTTTTATATCTTAAGGGATATTAAAAGTATGCTTTCTCAGATGGATTATTCTATTTCTCATATTTGGAGAGAAGGTAATGCTTGCACAGATTGCTTGGCTCGCATGGGAGCTGAGTTAATTTCCTTAATTTGTTTTGATTATTCAAATATTACGGTTTTATTAAGAAGTTTGATCAGATTGGATAAGTGTGGTTTACCTTATTTGAGAAAATAGTTTGTACTGATTGGCTGTAATTTCTTATGGAACCCCTTTGGTGCTCAGTTCTTGGCTGCTGGTTGATTTTTTGGTGGTTTGTTTTTGTTTTTGGGGAGTCTTTACTGTGTTGGGTGTTTAAGGTGGAGTGTTTTGGGTGCTGGGTGTGGAAGGGTTTGCTAGGCTCTTGGTTTTGTGTTGTTGGTTTTTGTTTTTGTTTTGGTGTGGGGGGTTTTTTTGCTGCGGCTGTTTGGATTGTGTGGTGCTTTGATTTGGTTGGGTGTTGCTGTGGAGTGTTTCTCTGTTTGGATTTGCTGCTGTTAGAGGTCTAGTTCTTTGGGTGTTGGCTGTTGGGGGCTGGGTGCTAGGGTGGTGGTAGTCTGGACTATTAGTATTATTGGGTTTCCATATTTAATTATGGGGGATTTTATTTTAGATGTCCTGATTATTGGCTTGTTTTTGTTGATGCTGCTTGTTGCCTATCCAGGTTTTGATTTTGTTTGCAAGTGTAAAGATTGATGTTAGGTAGAAGTACAAATTTGAATCCTTTTGCAGGCTAAGAGCATGAAATTTGAGGCATGGTTTTTGGTTGAAGGCTTGCTGTAGCTGGTGCAGCTTTTTTTTTTTTTTTTTTTTTTTTTTTTTTTTTTTTTTTTTTTTTTTTTTTTTTTTTTTTTGCTATTTTGTTATACTTGTATCTTAGATGGGAACTTTTGGCTCATTAGGTTTTTTTTTGCTTTTGATTGTAACTCTTTGAGCATTTAGTGAGCTAATTGTTCCTTTTTAAGGACTTTTGTAACATTTTTTTATATTAACGCATAAAAAAAATCATCTAAATATATTTTTCACTTTATTTATTTTAAATAAATTTTAGTCATAATTATTATTTTATTTCATCATTCATTCATCTTAATCTTTCTATTTTTACATTACATATCCTACAAATAAAATTTATATAACATGATTACAGGCAATTCTTCACCCATTTATAATAAAAAATAAATAAAACTATCATTATGACTCACAAATACATATATAAATTTCTCAAAAGAAATCAATTTTAGATGCTCCAATAGCATGAAAAAAAAAAAAACTTTTTTTTTTAAATTTTTTAAGTGCTGAAGATAATATTACTAACGAGGCATTGAAAGTAAAAGGAAAATTACATATCTAACAACAAAGGGCACTCGTCAACCTACTCGGCTATTATCCCAACAAGTAATGGCCCCGCCGGCGGCCTGTAAAGGCTCTTACAGGTAAATTTCAACGGCGACGTTTCTGACCATCGTCGTCTTCATCATCAGAGTCGCCGCTTTCTCGAAAGCGAGGGTTCTTCGCCTGTAAAAGAATGCTGCAACTGTTATTCCTAGGGAAGCAAAAAGCCGAGCATTACAAGCGATCAAACTGGAAACCTAATTACCAGTCTGGAATTAGTATCGGAGTTCCTCGAATCATAATCGTTGGTCCTCTCTTCGTCACGATATCGCTTGTGACTGTAATCTACATTTGGATCACATTATAAATGAGAAAATCTTGGAGATGTTCGGTTTTCTGGTTAAAGATAGAGAGAAAGTGAAGAAATATGTTAAAAACCTTGACTTTGTCTGTAACCAGTGGATTGTCTGTCTCCGCCGCGCCGGCCATCTGCAGTTAGAAACAGATTATCATAATTAGATCGATCGTAGGCAACAAGTGAAGATGATAACAACACAGCTGCAGCACCTCATCGCACAGTTCATTTTATTTGAATTTGTTGAGAGGATTTAATCCATGGAGATAGGAACAAGCTCTTTAGAGTTATACTAACATTGACAACACAACTATGAAACCAATCCAAGTGTATATCCCTCAAAAAGATAATGTGAGCATTGAGAAAGCTAATGCTTGAATGAGCATAGCAAAAATGGACAAGTGCACAGTAGAATCACGGAGCATAGAGATTATTAGTTATCAGACCAAGGACAAAAATTCATAAGCCCCTGGCATATAAATTGTGGATGTGAAGAATTTCTTATTATGGCCTGGCAACTCTAGTACCTCCACGGAGTGGTTTGCCTGAGTGAAACAGATCCGCTGGTAAACTAGCCAAGTTGTGTCCCCAACTAAGCATGGCCCTATCATTCTTTAGAGATAGTCGCCTTAGATGGTTTGGTCACATAAAATGACGGCCTTTCGATGACCCGGTTAGGAGAGTTGAGATATTAGATTTGATTTATTTTAAGAAAGGTAGAGACAGACCTAAAAAGACTTGATTAGAAAATATTAGGAACGACCTTTTTTTATTAGATTTAAACGAGAATTTGACTTTTAATAGAACACAATGGAGAAAAAAAGATTCATGTAGCCGACCCCACATAGTGGGATAAAGGCTTGATATTGTTGTTGTTGTTGTAGGGTGTCCCCTTGGGAAAGTAACCAGAAGTGAAAACTACTGTAACTGAAAGTGACACGTTATAATTTACTCTCGTAACGCAGCTCACATTGATTTGTTGGTTGGAGTCTTGACTATCAACTAAAACGTACTTGGTTCAAAATTTGTGCATGTGATGTACCTGTTTGTTTGACTTAATTGACTCAACAGTCAAAAAAAAAAAAATTGCTCTCGCACACATTCCTCCATATACATTGAAAAAGTTAACAATTGTTCAAATAGCAAACTAAGAAACTCTCTCTCTCTCTCTCTCTCTCTCTCTCTCTCTCTCTCTCTCTCTCTCTCTCTATATATATATATATATATATATAAACTAAAATAGAAACTAAAAATAAGATTTAAATAATTGAAACAACAAATTGGGTGCATAAAATAAATGTTAGATTTTTACCACTAAGTTTTACATGATCATATCTCATTGTAAGGGTGATTGGTGAAAGCCCTCCAAAACAAAACTATTTCCACATGTCACGCACTACTCAGTCACGATAAAGGAGCAATCTTATCTGGATAAATTAATTTCTGTCAGATAGCCCTCTCTTCTCCTTAGATCTAGTGCCCACACATATCACCATCAATGTCTCTTCTGGTCTTCCAAAGGTGGTCGAATTTGCATCTTCCACCCCTTTCATCATTCCTTTGAGTTGGATGCTCCAAAAATTGGGGAGCTCGAGCCCATCTCCTTTAATAACCCACATCAAGATTTTAACGGCTTCAACAAAAGACAAAAACAATGATCTTCTTTGGCAAGAGTGGTGAACCCTTTACAGGTGGGATAGGCTTGAAACTGCAGCATCATTTCTGAAGTAAAGGAAGAGTGGCGATAGCATTTCAACCACACAGAGGGAGAAGATGATGAAGAAAATGCGACAAGGTTCAACCAAAAAGTGTTCTGCCAGAGTTTGTTGAAGCTGAATAGTTCCGTGAGTTTGTCCAAACAAGGACGCACAAACAAACAAACAAAACTTACAGAAACAATCATTGGGAGACTCAGAGAGAAAAGATGATTTGGATGAAGATGAAAGTGGTTAGCTTAGAATTATGTAGAGACATTCAACAACTCACCCCTCAGATGTAGCAATTATGTGGGGGTAAAAACACTTCAAAAGTAGCTCAAGTGGAGAAGAAATAGATGTGGATATAAACGATTGCTGTCTTTCAAACTACATTTAATCACCACATATTTCAAGGGCAAATTACTTTAACGAGAGTGATGCACGAACATTAGTGTTTTTAGACTATTAACTAAAAGATGGGAAGGCAAAGAACTAATTTACAGAAATATAGCATGGCATACACAATGACAAGACACAAGTAGAACTAGCTTCTTCCACAAGGGCATATTTTCCACGTGGTTTGTGAGGAAACCCTACATTCTGTCTCTTCAATAACTACACAGGATTTTCGCCTCACACACACAGGACTTTCTGCCTAGCATACTGAAGCATAGGCAAAGGCTTCCTACTTTTGTGTCTCTCACCTTGTCGCCAGCTCTCTCTCTATTTCTTACCTTATTTGTTCTTCCACCTGATTGATCCATGGGATCATTGCTGACACCCCACCAATATGAGGGTTATCCTAATTATAATTAATCCAATAGCTGTTTGTTAGCCTCTAAATTGTGTATACTCCAATTTTAGGTTCTGTTAGACTGACATTAATTCAACATAAATGATGGAATGAAAACTTAACTAATTATCTGCAATTCTTGTCTTAATATCATTACCTTGTGCTTTTTCTTTTAGTATTTTCATAAGCTAAAGCCTTTATTGCTACATTATCTAGAACTTGCAAGCATTCATTGTTGCTGTTATCTTTCTTCCACATAACTTGCTCGTCTATAGCCTTCACTACAGCCTTCTATTCTCCTTAGAACCAAATACTATCAGAGTTTTCTTTCCTAAGAATGAAAAGAATGAAGAAAAATTAGGAACCTTCATTTGGAACTAAGAATGACAACTTAAATCCAACAAGAGAATTATAAAACCTTCATTGAACATTTCGTTTGAATGAAAAGAATTACTCTAAGTGATCACAATTGATACATACCTTCTTGAAGGATGAAGAAAAATTAGGCTAAAAAAAAAATAGACTATTTACTTGGCACTATTCCTTAGCAAAGCAACCCCACATTCAATACTTGGGATAAGCATGAGCCTATGGTGATATGCTAATTATGGAACTCCATGATCACCTATATGTTCCTTCATTTACCAAAGGGAAAATTAGATAAAATAATATGTCTCAAATCTAAGAGATCAAAACCAAGATTTCAATGCCATAAAGCAAAGAGACTGATCCACTAAAAAAATACTACAATCTATTATATATCTTTCGGCAAAAGATTGATCATCATCAATACAGCCAAAATGCCAAATGAATAAACAAAAACATCTCTCTCAAAAGGTTTGTTGCAAAAAAATTTGTATGATTTTATTTTAGATTAAATGTTGAATTTACAATCTCTCGGAAATGTGAATTTACCTTTCCTAAATGAAGTCATTGCTATCATTTGATCAGAGGGAGCAATTATGATTACCAATAACCCCATGGAAGGTTTGGCCTCAATGACAAAGGTTGCTGATATCAAATATCTTAATTCAAAACTCTCTTCCTCCCAAAAAGTACAATCAGACACATCCAATAAAAAAAAAGGTCAATAGAGATTCTATATGAAGCATATACATGGCAAAACGGGATAACATATAAAAGAACGATGTTGGAAGCTTCATGAAAAATCACCATGTAAAAACTGGACAACACAAAAAGGACATAAAGAAACAAAGACGCATATATAACACATGTGAAAGAAGGTAATACCAAAGAATCAACCATTCAGTCCCACAAAGAAGAAGTAGAAAAGTTGAAAATCTTATTTGTATCACTAGATAAGATTACTAAAATAAATATATTATCCCATCTTCTCATACTTTGAAAATCCCAAAGATACCCGATTCCACCTCTTGAATTATTAATTTAGGTGCCACACACCATATGACCAATTCTTCACATAAATTTAGTTTATATACTCTGGATTAGAAACAATAAAATAACTATATTGATAGATCATTGACAACAATTGCTAGCCAATGAGACATTCTTATAGACAAATCTCTCGCATTAGAAAAAGTACTTAATATACCAAAAGTATGAACAAAATGTACTTAATATACCAAAAGTATGCACTAACTTGTTTCTTATCAAAAAGACTACAAATTAAAACACGTTGTGTTGTATTCTACCCATCACATTATGTATTTCAGGAACTGGGCACGAGAAGTTTTAGTGGCTTATTAAAGAAATAGATAATATCTATCATCTCGATGAATCTAAGGATCAAAGAAGCTTCACGCTACTTTTTATATTATCTTTCCTTAACGAAACCTTTCAATCAAATAAAAAAGGATATAGCTCCAATTCCTATGCCTTGATCACCCTTCTTTTGTTAATCTCAAAAAACATGTTTCCTTTATTGTACAAAAATATTAATAATAAAGAATTTCATTAAGATGTTTATCAAATAACACAACATAATGAATCAGTTTTTCAATAACACAAATAACACAAAAACTCAAAGTTATTTTTTTTCCCTAATTTGTATTGATAATTCAGGGAGCATCCTTTATACCTAAGTTTTCTAGGCTCACTGGTTTGTCATTTATTCATGATTAGATAAGTGTGTCATGGATCTTCCTAATAAAAGCTAGAAGTGATTGAAGTACCATTTTTCTTACCTTTTTAACATGATCAAAAATCAATTCGATGTTGAAATTACAAGTATCTCTCCTCATACTATCAAGAAAAAGACATAATAAGTAAGCCATCTTCCGTCCACACAAATTAGTAAGTAGGGTGGTTGAATGAAATAACAACCACATAATTATTACCACAAGAGATCTTTTAAAAAAACTTATTTCAAATTAATATTGGGGTTAATTGTTTTAAAGGTAACTCACATCATAAATCAATTACTTATAATGGTCATTGGATTCAAGAGTACTTACGCAAGCCCTAACAAAATTCTATCCTCACTTAACACCTCAAACAACCTTGTCCTAAAGCATCTGGAAGTGCTGCATTGCTATACACATCCTCAAAATAGAGAATATTTTGATCCAAGAGCAATTCAATGTGTCTTAATTGGTTTCTTTCCTACTTAAAAAGGGTACAAATGTTACCCTCCATCCACTAGAAAGATGCATCTCTGCTAGCGTCACTTTCAACAAAGATGATTTCAACATTGCTACAATTTACCCCAACAAAGAAATATCTTTTGAATTCTTTCTGAATTGTCTTTTCTTAACCCCTCGACCAAAAATAAAGTCCACTCCAAAATTAGCAGCTCCTACACAAATCAAGCTTATACCAGATGCACTTTCTACTCAACCATTAAAAGTTTACTCAAGAAAAAAAGCATCTCAATCCATGCAAGCTCAATCAATCGAATCAAACCCCCTCACTAAATCCATTGAAGAAACCATTGAGCCCGCAAACAAAGATGCAAGATCTTTAGCTGAAAATTCCTTACATTTTTCCTTATCATACAAATCTTTCTCATAGTCACCAATCTATTAATACTAGCATCCATACGCTCGCATGCAGAAGCCGAACATGTTAGGCTAAGAACTTTAACGGCAAAAGCTTTCAATTCAGGAACATCTCCAAACTGACTCCACCAACGTTCTACATGAAAATGAAAAATGTTTTATGAATATTGATTGAAGTATAAGACTTGAACATAAATATTAAAATTAAAATTATAAATATACAAATTACAAACATACTAGGAGATCGTGTTTTGTAGCATGCTTGTGCTGCTCTAAATCCAAACATTCCCTTCTACAGATGAAATTCCTCAAGTTGATCATTCACTTTGAGGTTGTTTTCTTCAGAAATGAGTCTGTTCATACATGCATACAAACCAGTTTTTACCTCTTTATCAACATGAAAGTCTTTATCATAATAAAATTGAGGGTTTAAATAGTATGCAGCAGCATGTAAGTGTTGGTGTAATTGGCGATCACACTTTTCATCTATAATATCTCATATTTCTTCGTAGGCACTTTCTTGACCTCTCAAATCTTTTGCAATATCTTCTTTAGCCCTATTCATTGCTTCATAAATAAATCCCATAGCCGAGGCCCTCTCACCATCAACCATTCTAAGCACCTTAACTAATGGTGTTGTTGTCTTCAAAGCATAATTTGTACTGCGCCAAAATGAATCATCTTTCATAATTTTTTTTTTACCTATTTTTCTTCTTGTTTTTTTTGCCCATGAACTTTTATCCCATTCTTCAGAAGCAAACATAGCTTCCAAAGGTTGCCTTAACTCCTTGAATCTCTGCAATATTAAATATGCAGTAACAAATCTCGTAATAGCAAGTCTAATAATTTCCTTGTCAGTGAATTTTCTCATCAAATTGAGTACCCAAGAATGATTGTATATGAACTTACTAACGAATTTGGTCTTCAATAAGGCTGATTTATGCTGAGGCAACTGTCCCAACCTCTCAAGCATTAAATCAATGCAATGTGCAGCACAAGGAGTCCAGTAAAGGTGAGGTCTCTTCTCCATTAGCATTCTCCCTGCAGCTTTATATGCACTTGCATTATTAGTAACAACTTGTACTACTAAAGCATCACCCACTTCCTCAACAACTTCATCCAACATTTCAAACAAAAATTGTGCATCCTTTACAAAACTTGAAGCATCCACTGATTTTAGAAAAACTGTTCCATATGGATTGTTGACCAAGAAATTAATAATACCTCTATGTTGAATATCTGACCAACCATCTGACATTATTGTGACTCATGTCTCAATCCAAGTCTTCTTAACATCATCCATCATTTTTGAAGTTGTCTTGACCTCCTCATTCAGCATCCAAGTCCTCAGTTCATACATGCTGAGAAGTTGTAGTCCTCTTCCATAGCTTCCAACATATCATAACATATTAATCCATGAAGGACTCCTAACAACATTAAATGGAATCCCATTTTCATAGATGAATCTCGCGATATCCAAACAAACCCTATTCCTGAGTTCTTTTGTAGCAGGAGGCTGAAGATCCTGAGTGTTTATGTTATCCTCGTTATCAATATTTATCATAAATCTATCCATAGGACCTCGAGTGCCTCGGTTAGAATAAACTAGATGGCTTCCACTACTGGAACCTTCATGCTGTGATCTATAATAAGAAGAGTTTCCTATCATCTATTCCATATTTTTTTGTGTAACCTCCTTTGTGGTGGCAAACTTCTTTAAATAATCTGTGCATTTCTTTTTCACCTCATCAGGTACTTTTGCACATGGTCCCACATTGACATGAGTACAGGCTAGATGATCATTCAACCTCTTAACGCCACCAGTTATGCGTTTCTCACAGAAATTACATTTCATGTAAACATATCCCTTCTTGTACCACTAGTCATGCTAATAATAGAACAGATTTTAACAATTATTTGTACTACCAAATACCAATAATAAAACAACATGAATACAAAAATGTACCAGTCTGCCGGGGGTCCAAGGGGGCGCTACCCCCCCGGAACAAAATTTTATTATAAGAATAATTTTGAAATTCTGCTTGATGTATATGCTCAATACCGAGCATGTACCGCTCAGTACCGAGCATGTACCGCTCCGTACCGAGCATGTACCGCTCAGTATCGAGCATGTACCGCTCAATACCGAGCATATACTGCTCGGTACCGAGCGTGTACTTAGTGGTACCGAGCGGTGCTGGCTCGGTACCGAGTATGTACCTAGCAGTACCGAGCATGTACTGAGCAGTACCGAACATGTACTGAGCGGAACCGAGCTTGTACCTGCTCGATACCGAGCATGTACTGAGCGAACGAATGAAAGAAAGCCGAATCAGGAGTTATTCAAGCTTTCGTTACTGCACCTCAAAGTCAAGGCCACAACATCGCTCACCTGCTCTTCCGACCTAACCGAGGCCTGAACGTTTCCTGCACTCACAACTTCGGCTTCGTTTCCTGCTTTCGAAACCGTTATTGCTTTTGGATTCCTTTCCCGCGTCGTCTCCTTCTGACTTCGTCTCCTGCACTCACGGCTTCGTCTCTTTCCCTCACAGCTTCGCCTCTAGTTCACCTTTCAATTCTCACAGGAAGCCCTAATCCTATACGCGAATACACAAACACGAATCGGCTGCGTCGTATTTACATATATACCGAAGAAAAAATTTCGATGCCTCATACTGCCTCGAGGCGTTACACTCTAATGCGTACGCCTTGTGCGAAAAAATCGTAGGCTTCGCTGGATGGTTCGAGGTGTAAGCCCTAATACGCATGACTTCCGCCTCGACTTGAGGCGCAACTCAATGCGGACGCCTCGTCCGCTTTTTTAATGGTTGATTTCAACATTGCTATAATTTACCCCAACAAAGAAATATCTTTTGAATTCTTTCTAAATTGTCTTTTCTTAACCCCTCAATCAAAAATAAAGTCCACTCCAAAATTAGCAACTCCTACACAAATCAAGCTTATACCAGATGCACTTTCTACTCAACCATTAAAAGTTTACTCTAGAAAAAAAGCATCTCAATCCATGCAAGCTCAATCAATCGAATCAAACCCCCTCACTAAATCCATTGAAGAAACCATTGAGCCTGCAAACAAAGATGCAAGATCTTTAGCTGAAAATTCCCTATATTTTTCCTTATCATACAAATCTTTCTCATTATGGGCTCCAAAAATTCGGCCCCGGCCTCCCCGCCACGTTTTGTTTGCTTTTTCTTTGGCAATGGAGTTTTAACAGAATAAAGTTTCGGGGTAAATTTTGGAAGGCAGATGGGTTTGTAGATAAGATACTACCCAGAGATTTCGCCCTCATTTTGTGAGGACTTTATGATCTGACTTCTGGTTTCCTATAGGCGCAAGCCCCTATAGTTAATTACCCCTCTCGATCACGAGAGAGAACTTTTGATTAAGGCTAGTCGTCAATCAGATACGTAGAGATACGAGTTATCTGGCATATAGTAGCAACAATGGGATTAGGATATGAGAATTTGGAAATTTGGGAACTTGGGTTGAGATATTTGAGGATTTGATATTTAAAATTGAAAATTGCACCATCTTGCACTTAAAGCGGATGGTGGGGGAATGGATGATAGACCCGATCAAGATCCCATGGTTCCGTCGTCCCGGACCATTGTGGTCCAGGTCTACTTAGTCAGAGGAGGTAGTCGACCCAACCTGACAGAAGGATCCTTGTCGGCAGCCATGGGTTGCTTCGTCCAAGGGGACCTTGTAGACCTGGGTTGGATGTTTGCCTAAGGGGATAAATTTGAATCCACCTTAGCTGACAGAGGGCTTTGTGTCCTATCGATCATATCCTATTGATTCATATCTCAAGGATTTGATGCCACTAAGGAGCGTATTGGCTCTGGCCATAACTAGCATCTGTGGTGCCATTTGGCGGTGAAACCATTCGGTTCAGAGGGCCCTGGGTCATAATCGTTTATCCTGCGGTGCCATTTGGCGGCAACACCGCCGGTTAGAGGATATGTGCCACGTTCTTATTGGCAGGAGATTATTTGAGAATGGATCCTAGTGATATTTTCAACTAGGCATTTGGCTCTTTGTGAGCTAGAGTAAATTTTAATTTGTCCACCTCGACAAACTGTTGCGGAGGGTGGATGGATTTTGCTTTGAGTGGTTGATGATTGAGTTTCAATTTTAAATATTTTGGAATTTGGGATTTTTGGAATTTTGAACTTTGTGGACTTTTGGAAAGCATTTTGAAAATATTTGTGAACCCCTCCGGTTGAGATCTACATTCAACACGGCCATCATCGGGGTGTGGGGTCATTCATTTACTAAACCTTGTTGACTCTTTCAATTTGCCGATAGGGAATCAGATTTCGTAGGCTTTATGCCTTTGTTTATGAATTTTCTTTGTCAAAAGCCTTAAAGGCTTGATATGAATGTATAAAATAAATATTCCGATCACATTCATGACCGTATATTTATACGAGAGTTTGAACCCTGTCTACTCCTATTTATTTGCTCAAGAGAATCGGGTTTCGTAGGCTGCGTGCCTTTGTTAGTGAATTCTCTTGATTATAAGCCTTGACGGCCTAATATGAATGAATTAAAACAAATACACATGTCGCCACAACCGTGTATTTGTTTGATGGTTCGAAACCCTGTCGACTCCTATTGATTTGCTTAGGAGGATCGGGTTCGAACTTGAATTCACTTATTAACCAGCGCAGCATCCCTAGACGTCACGTGTATACTAGTAACACGCTCGCCGGGGCCCATGCATGTCGAGATTATATTTTTCCCTTTAGTGTACCTATATGTATACAATTTATAGTGCATGTGCAGTGGTATTTTGAAATAATTGTAGTTGTGCAAGTAATCGTCATTTGAGTGCACAGCATTTCATTTGAGAGCTTATACACGCCTTATGTCCGCTAGTACGACTGCTGCGAATCCGGTGAGGGTGCGTTGTAGATTGTAGACGCCTTCTATCTACTTGCATAAGTGTTGCAGATCCAGTGGCATGGCGTAGCAGCTTCTGGATTGAGTTGTTCGCTGCTTTGCACAGGTACATTGTCGTGCACTACTTGCATGATTTGTGCAGGTAAATTATAGTGCACTAACTAATCTCCTGTTTTTGGCTCGTAGGTGCTTGCATTTATTGTAGCCCTTTAGCATTTTGCTCATGAACATTGTATTGGGTACACCATAGGTCTTATATGATAGTTTATAGAAGTCTGCATCTGTCACCAACCCCTCATGCACGTTGATTGGTGTGGACTGTGTGAGGCTATTATACCCACTGCATATATGTTGCCATAATCTATAAAAGCTCTTTTCATTGTATATTGCATCATATGCATCTTCCCTTAACTTACGTGGAGCTTTCATCACTACCTTATGAACGATCTGTCGAACGTAAGAGTGTATGGCTATATTTGTATAGACTCCATCATTTCTACATCATTTCAATCAATGTTACTCATGAGTGAATTGCCAATTCTATTTGTATTGACTTCAAGCGTGCCACAACACTCAATATACATTGGTTGTAGGTCAGACTACTGCATGCATTATCAATATTCTGTGAGCAAAATTGCTTTGAACGTAGATCTCCCAGCATCATATTTGTTGTAGTCATTTCCCCTTTTGTTCGTGGATGACATTTTGCATATTATAACGGATCTATATGCAATTTGTTTGTTACACACCATCTGGTGTTTACTTGTAATGGATTGATGTATCTACTCAACATTGAAGGGTGATTGATTGTAATAATGTTGTAGCATTCGCTTGTTGAAGTTGATCATAAAACATTATCACATTCACCTAAATATGTTTCACAGTCATTTACAAACTTTCATAAGTTTCTTGTACTTGCTTGTAAATGGATCATTCTGTGTGCAATAGATTCATGTTCATGCTTATAGGTGCATTATTCTATCCACCACAAGTCTTCAACATATGTTTTGCATGTGGATGGTCATGATCATTGCATATTCTTTGTATATGACTATTGGTAAATCATCAAGTTCATTGAGAAATACTATGTCATTGAATGATGTTCTTTACAATCTTGTAAATGAATGATGCTCACATTCCTTTGATTCGCAACCTTCTCTTCTATTCCATTTGTATTTAAAGCTCATTGCTTTGCAACTTATGATTTAATTCTAAGCATGATCATGCCTTCTTGCACAAGTTCAAACTCAATTCAAGTCCAGTTGTTCAAACTCAAATTCTTTGTATTTGTTCATTTGAGTTCAAGTTATGCATAGTCCTTTGTATTTTCTTGTATACAAGTCCAAGTAACCCAAGTTCACCTGAAGTTCAAGCCCTTTTTGTGGTTCATTTAGGTTCTAGTTTAGGTTCAAATTAAGTTATTCATTTGAATGCGTCTCCACAAACTCCTTGTATACACTTGTAGGTGGATTTAAATTTTTATGAAATTTTATAAGTCGTAGGTTCAGTTGAAAATTTTGGCAGCACCCCAACGTCATCCCCGCATAGGGGGCTACATCGGAGTGTGTAAGGCCTTCCCGCCTGCCAAGAAAGACAGTAACGGTAGGTGTCAATTGACACCGCGGCCGCAGTCTCGTTCACCGCTCGCTAACAAAAACGGTCACGGGGTCTTTAAGTACATGTCTAAAACACGGCATTTTCCCCGCCTAAAAGTAGTGACGGGTACTTATTCAAACAATTCTTCTACAAATAACAAATTTCCCCGCTCGCTAAAAAAAACAGTCACGGGTACTTATATTTCATGCATACGAATTTCCCCGCTTGCTGATAAGAGCGGTCACGGGTACTTAAGTTTTCTCGCTCGCTAATAAAAGCGGTCACGAGTACATATTTCATGCATAAAAATGTAAAATGCTAGTGTCATGCTTTTTACCTTGGGTGCGCAGTAATCGAGGCGAGGACGACAAATGACAGTGACGATGTGAAACCTGCGATGCACAATTTAAATTTTTATTATTATTATTTGTGCAATAAAATTAACTATATATGTCTTTTTTTATTTAAAACAAAGGCTAGAGAGAGAAAAAGAAAGAGAGCTCTCTTTCTAGAGAGAGAAAGAGATGGAAAGAGGGGATTTGATGGGAATTTGCATGGAGAGGGGTTTAGGAGGTGTAAGGAAGTGGGGGGAGAGGTTTAGAGAGAAAAAATCCCTATCTTCTCAATTTTGGAGAGAGAAAGAGAGAGTGTGTAATTTTTTTCTCTAGGAAGGGAATTTGGAGGCATGGTGGAGAGGAGAGATGCTTGGGGTGGAAAGGGAGCCATTCATGAAGAAATTTCTTTCTCGTTCTAGAGAGAAAATTCTCTCTCTAGGTTAGAGAGAGAAAATGAGGAATGATGAATATTTTGATAGGAAATTTGTAGGAAGTGTAGGTAAATGTTTTTTGTGAAGGGTAGTAGGTGGTTTATGGGATGGATGTGGAGATATGAAAGAATTAGAGTTAAGGTTGGTTGGAGATTTGGAGAAAATGTAGAGGAAGAAGAAGATGAAGGAGAGGAAATATAAGAGAGGAGAGGAAGAAAATGGAATGAAATGAGGGAGAAAATGGAGTGAAGAAGAGTGAGAAAGAAAAATGGAGAAGGGGAAGAAGAGGGAAGGAAGAAGAAGAAGAAAAAGAGAAGAATAATGGAGGAAGAAGAAGAAGAAGAAGAAAAGAGGAAGGAGTTACCTTGGACCTTGGAGGGAGGAGGGTGGCCGACGGGTTGGAATCGCGTGAGGGAGAGGGAGGCGGCTCCTTGGCGTGGGTTTGGCGTGAAAATGAGAGTGAGGGGCAGTTGGGAGAGAATATGAGGGCTTAGGGGTTTAAGTGAGGGTAATTTGGGTATTTTTTGAGTTTTTTATTTAAAAAAATCCCTTTTTTATTTAAAAAAAGCTCTTTATGTTCCGCTCTTTCTAATTTTTTTTAATTATATTGCACAAAATAAAAATAAAATTTTAATCTTACATCGAGTTGGTCGTCACGTCGCCGCTCGCACACGTCGTCGTCTCGATTCGCGCACCCAAAATTTAATTTTTTGCCGACCGGCGACCCCCATCAATATGGGTGTCGATCTTAGATGTTTCTGTTGCTCCGGACACATCGGCGCTGTCTGTTTAGCGAACGGAGGTCATCTCGGTGATTTTAGGTTTTCAATCGACAAGCATCGGGTGAGTTTTTGCGCGATTTCGAGCTCTTTCGCTTTTGAAACCCACCTTACGCGGTTGGCTAGATCCCGACACTAGTATTAGGGTCAACACTCATAGTCACCAATCTATTAATACTAGCATCCATACTATCTGTATTCCTAAAACCATCTTTGGGGCTTTAAATAAAATGAATTGAAATAAGGCTAAGGGAAGAAATGAAAGCTCTTCAAAAAGACAATTCATGATAATTAGTAACACAAAAAAAAACAATCAATTGAATGCAAATGGGTATTTATTGTAAAATTCAAATCCGATGGCTCACTAGAAAGATATAAAACTAAACTAGTCACCAAAGTCTTCACTTAAACATATGAGATTGATCATTTTGAAATGTTTGCTCCATTTGTCAAAATAAAAATTTTTTTGTTGTTTCTTTTATCAATAGTGAACAAGAGCTAAAAGATGCAATAATTTGATACAAAGAATGCCTTCTAATATGATTATCTAAAGGAGAAAGTATATATGAAGTCCCATCAAAATTTAGCTCAAATACAAAATAAAAAGTATGGCATTGTAGGAGTTGAAGCAATCTCCAAGAGCATGGTTAAAAGGTTTCTCAAAATAATGGTCATAAAGGGATACAAAAAAAGCTAAAGAGATCACACATTGTTTATGAAACACGGCTTAACTGGAGTCTAAGCATTACTAGTTTATGTTGACAACTTCGATGGAACTAAGACTTAAGAAAAATTGTTCAAAAAATAAAAATAAAAGCTAAAGTACTCCCTTGAAATTAAAATTACACACTTCAACATAAAATCTTCATATCATAGCAAAAAGACATAACAAATCAGTTCCAAAAAGTAAGTTGGGATGTAAGATTGTCGAGAGCCCTATGGAATTTAATCATAAACTTTAGGATACTCCAAAAAACAAATCAATAAAAAAACTCCCATTGAAAACTTGTGTGAAGACTTATCTATCTCATACTAGATTTGACATTGCCTATATTGATGTGTAGTGAGCCAATCCATGCACAATCCTAAAAATCACATTTTACGACAATGCATCCAATTTTAAAATACCTGAAGGAAAGGGGAAAGGTTAGGTAAATGAATAATATTTAGGGGGGGGGGATCGATTTGACACTCGAAGCCTGCATAGATACTAATTATGCAGAAAAATGGTTGATAAAAGGCTAACCTCAGGATATTGCACATCATTAAATAGCAATTTCATGATTTATATAAGTAAAAAATAAATAAAATGTGGTAACAAGATATAACACAAAAATAGAATTAAGATTTATAGCATTGAAAATTCATGAATAACTAAGGCATAAAATATCCTTTAAGATTTAATAGTCAAAATAAAAATACCCTGAGATTTTATTATGATAATAAGTTAGCCAATAATATTTCGAATTAAGTTAGCAGGGACTTTATAAAAGAAAAACAAGATAGCTATCATATATATACTTCATTAATATCCATAGGTGAACAACTTACAAGCATTCTCATCAAAAACTTATAAGATATATAATCCTTCAAAAATTAACCAACAAGCTTAGAGCCTTAGACTGGATAACATCTATTCATTCGGGTGAGTGGGAGCGTGAAAATTCAGCCTTTTCTCTTTTGTCTCTTGCCTGAGACTTCTGTTTTTCTCTCTCATATTTTCTTGTCCACTTTATTGATTTATGGGATTATTGATACCACCTCACCAGTGTTAGCGTTGTCCTAAATATAAGTTATCCTATAGCTATTTTTTAGCCTCTAAATTATGCATACTCCTACTTTAGGTTCTCTTACAATTGTATAAATCCAGCACAAATACAAAAAAAAACATCAAGCCTTACCCACCTTACCCACTACGTGGGGGTGGAATCCAGCACAAATAATGAAATAAAAACTTCACCAATTCTCTCCAATTATCATCTGTTTGTAATCCAGTTAGCCTCAATACCAAACCTTTCCTAAGGCATTAAAACTCAAATTTAATAATGCATAAAAAATCACAAGTTTCCTTAAAAGATTTTTGTGAAATTGAAACTCTACAAAAGTGAAGGTATAAATAATACGCATTCGAATCTGACATTCAATTGATATCACTGTGCCCTTCAACTAGTTGGAAACCACACCATTTAATGAATAATGCAAGGTATTTTTTAAATATTTAAGTGCCCTGTATAAGGATAACTTAATTGAGAAAGGATCCCCCTCTCCTCTCTTTTTTTATTTTTGGCATTTTTTCTCTTTTTTTTTCTTACTTTCTTTCTTCTTTTTTTTCTCATTTTCTCTCTTTTTTTTTTTAACTTTTTTTCTCTCATTTTTATATATTCAATCTATTCAGACGATATAAGATGTCTAGTCTAGATCCAATCAGAAGATGCATAAAAAAACAAATAATTTGTGCATTATAATGTTGTCAAGCAATGGCATTAAACTTCTTTTTCAACTGTGAATTTGCACCAAAAGAAGTGCTAAATTTTAGCTTCAGCTTTTACTTTGGCTCTTTTTTTCATATAAATTCCTCTGCCTAGGCGAGGGATTGGGTGAGCCAACCTGAATATTAATGAGGAAAGAAGCATAAAATACAGCTATAAGGTATAGTTACATGTAAGGGCATAAGCTCCATATATATATATATATAAGAGTGCAAAGCCTCTGATGCATTGTATGATCTATTAAGATGTGAGAGGACGTGTCTCAGATGCAGAGAGCAAAAAGCTTTAATTTTCTCTGGGTTTAACTACGACATTTAGGACTGTTGATACCTACATATCTCGGTGCAAGGGTTGTATGAACACTCTATGATAATATGGCTATCCATACACGTCATGTACTTGTCAGTATAGATCCTAAGAGCAACCACAGTTGGATAAAATAATTTGTTTCACATACCCTATCTTCTCCCTAAATCTACATCAACGTAGCTTAGCTGCAGTACCTCTTCCAATATTTCAAAGGAGACTGAAAATTTTATTCCACTAATTCCAATCGCTCCTTTGATTTGAATGCTACATCCATGGAAAGACCAAGGCCATCTCCTTTATCAGCTCTCAACACGACTTATACAACTTCGGTGGAGAAACAATGACTGTCAGAGAAAGGGGTGATCTTTTAGGATGTGGGGCGGGGCCGAGAATTTTGGTAACACCGACAAGCCAAAGAAGCAATTCAAGTGAGATTCAAGGAATAGCTCCGCAATCTTTAGCAAGAACAAGAGAAAATAAAGTTGAGGGAGAGAAAGGATAGGCTTGAAATCATAGCATCATTATTGAGGTTAAGCATTAACGAAGTTGATGAAGAATAGCACAGTGTTGTCCAAGCTGCTAGCAAGGAGAAAAGAATAAAAAGGAGAGATCAATTGAGAAGTGTCACACTAGAGTTTGCCAACAAAGACAAGTTCCAACAGGCAAGTCCACCACACATAGGCAAACCCTAACAAACCAAACCTGTAGCCCGAATCACTAAGAAGCTGAGAGAATGCAAGAGAAGAGGGAGAGAGAAGAACTGCAACCAAAAATATATAAGAAGATGTGAAAGATGAAAATTGGTACTCTGATGTGAAGACAACAAAGGACTCAAGTCAAGGCTAATGCACGGGGAAGATAGAGAGGGTGAGTCGTTTAGTTAAGATATGGGGAGGTGGTGGAAGTAAAAAAGAAAGCTGGACACAGGACCTCTTATATTTTTAAGTGGCTTGATTTTATAGCCTACATCTAAGTAGTTAGGGGGACGATTCAACTATAAAAGAATAAAAGAGTATATTAGATGGAGGGCAGAGGAAGAAAGCCTGGTCTTAAGAGTGGCAGAATACTCTTTTATATCTTAAGATATCATGATGACTACTGAAGATGGCCATTACACTTGCTAGAATAAGATGTGGGACTACTTTCTCCCAAAAGTGATCCATGACTTTTGGTTTGAGATGGGGTTGGTGCTATGACAAGGCAAACTGAGTGGCAAAATATTAGAGGCTTGGTCTTGATATTTGTGGAAGCGGCACAATGGTGATGATGGGTTAACAGGAAGCTCTTGGCAAGAAGGTAGCAAGTGGCAAACGACAAGCCGATCAAAAAAGGGTTGTGCTGTTCGGATGGTACCATGCACCATAAGGAGACTGATTGAGTGTTGTTAAATGTGCCTTTAGGATTAGTTGCCAAGAGAAAATGTTGGCATCATCAGCCATAAATTCCAACAGGTTCAGTAGTTACTACTAAGCCTTTGAGTTCGAGAAATGATTATGCGCCAACAAGACTAGAGCCATTAGCTAAACAAAAAACTTCCAAGCATATGAGACCTATTTGTAGGTGTAATCCACATATAACACAATGTTGTTGATAGGAATTTGTCGGCGTAGATCCGACGGGCCATTGATGGAAACCATAAACTTAGTCAAGTTAGACCAACCTAATGGAATAAGTTGAGCTTTTTTTTTATTTTTTTTATTTTTAAGTTGATAGGAATTTTTAGTTGAGCTTTACTTATCAGAGAAGTGCCAGATTATTATACCACATATATAATCCTAACTAAGTGCAAAATAAGTTGTTACAATTATTTCACATTTTGAGCTCTATATATGTTAAGGCATTGATCAAATCTTTGTAAGATCCTAACGTGTAGCTAAGCATACAAATTAGTCTTACTATTTCAAGAAAGTGCCTGGAATCACTTTTTCATATAAAAATATGCTCCTGAAAATTGATAACCAAAACTAACCAATTTACATATTTATGAACATTAATAATGTTAAATTGAATAGAGTTTCTATTGATCATGGTGCATCTACATATCAAATTTAAGGGCCTTAGCACAAATTAATATGGAAACAGATAAACTCGTCTCAGATAAGATTGTTTTGCGTGGATTTAATGAAAATAGGAAAAAAGCTTTAGGTGCCTTTACCCTTCTGCTTCAAGTTCGTAACCTATAGACTAAGGCAATTTTTCATATTAGTGTCTCCGGTAGATCATGATTATGATTACATGGAAATATAATGGTGCCCTGTACTCTTTACCATTGCATTAAATATGAGCATGATGATGTTGAGTACTGTATTAAAGAAGATGGCCAGCAATTATCCATTTATGAAATTTGAATATATGCACAACAAGAACAAGCCTTTATCCCACTACATGTGGTTGGCCAGATGAATCCTTTGTCTCCATTGTGTCCTACAAAGAGTACAATTGGGATATATGCACAAGCAATAAATTTTTTTGTGAAGAAATAGTCGACATTTTCCAAGGATGTTATTACATCCAAGGCTAAAGAAGAGTTACACAGTATAAAAGAAAATCTTAAGTAAATTGGTTCAAAATATGTTAAGACAGTAGAGAGCACTAGTTTAATGTCATGTCGAATAGGCACAAAATATGAAACTATAAAATATCTCATTTATAAGTTTAGTCTTTCGGCTTCAAAGCAAATTTGGCCAATGGCGTGCCCAGTTCCACTTCGATCACCAAACTTCTTAAGAAGTGGCAAAGTTTATTTCAACAAGGACTGAGTGATTGATGTTTATAATTTCTATGCATCTTGATCGTCTTATATTATGTAATTATGTTCAAACAAAGTTTTGCAATTGGGTGACTCTCACAGTGGCATCATGTGGCAAAAAGTTATTTGTACAAATTGTTATGGTTGAGTGAGCTCTTTGTGCAAGGTTATGTCATCGCGTGACTTTAGTCTAGCAAAGTCTAAAGCAGAACGATGCAACCACGATGTCTCCAACTCTTGATCTGATGGGGAGAAACAATCCTTCTCCAAAAAGTTCAAGGAGATGGAGAGCTAGCTGGTTGGCCAAGCTGCCACATTTTACAATGACAAAATCTCCTTCTACAAAAGATAATAAGGATGACAACACACACCTAAGTGAGGATGGCTTCAATATCATAAAGGAGGCATTGGCAAGATAGCAATCCTTTCGGGCGGCGCCCCTTACTCTCTCAACTAGTTCAGGTGTTTTAGCAAGATGTAGGAATCAATTGCTGAGGCATTGGAGTCCAATGACTATAAACCCCGTCAGCAAGTTTTTTGCTTCAACTTTTGTTGATACAATTAAATATTTTTAACCTACGTCCTATAAAAACAAATGCAAAAACATGAAGGAAAGAAGCGAAACTTTATTTACTTAAAGATTTGTCTTTAGTTGTTTTCTTTCTTTCGCTTGAGTGTGCCCAATGAGCTGACAGATCATCAAGCAAAGCTATCAGGATAAATGAAATTGAAAGAACCAACGGCAAAAATTATTGCATACCTAGTTTAAGGAGACGGCATTAGATATCAAGTTTTACCCTATCAGGCCAAACGAATGAATGTTAATTTGATTTTAGCACTATCTCTTGTCGCATTCCCCTCAAACCATTGTAGTCCCATCCCCGACTCTAATGGATAAGGAACTACTCTGGCAAGTTGAGATGTCGCATGAATAGGAAATTGAAGTCAATTTGTTAGGTTTTACTTAAAGAGGAGATGGACAACTACTTATTATGGCGTTGCCAAAAGAGAAAACAAACATCAATTGGTTGTGGCGCCACCTAAAGAGGTAACAAACAAAGTCAATAAGACAGAACATTCCCTCCAATCCAATTTTCTGTCTGGCTAGAAATTCTTAATGAGAGCACCAAAAATATCAACGACAAAAAGCGATCATCTAATGGAAGAGGTGACATATGGCTTAGATCAAAGCAAAAGCATTCAAAAGATGATGAACTCTCAGGTCAAGATACCTCCCAAACTAGGTGAGATGGTGAAACGAAAAAAATAAAGAGAAAAAAGAAGGTTAAGAAAATTCGAACGTCAATATTTCTTAAGTTGATCAAGTTTGTAGCATATATCCATTGTGTCATAAGGGGAAGGATTCCACTATAAAAGAACAAAAAAGCATATCATATAAAGAAAACCCACATTTTCTATATGGAATTGGGATGAAAGGTGAGAAAAAAATATAAGACTAAACATGAGTTCAAATTTAAAAGTGATATGATCCTCTTTTAAGTCCTAATATATACATAATTTATAGGAAAAATAAATGTTCTTATTGACTATTGGAGATGGCTGTTATAATTGCTTAGATAACATATGAGAGACTCTTTCGCCCAAAATTAACTGAGGTGTCGTTGGTTGGAGATGGCAATTTGCACTCCGAAAAGGCAATTACACAAGCAATAGCCAATCAGAGACTTATCTTTATGCCTAGGATACTTGCTGAGAAACCAAGAGCTAGCAGAATGGCAAAGGATTTTAGGATAAAACTCATCAAGAGAAGTTTCCCAAGAGAGTTATTAGTGTTGATCTGCCAAGGTTCATGGAGGAAAATTTGGTTCCTATGTAGCTCCTATAGAATGTAAGGGTGTCAATAAATGACCTGACAGACCAATCCAATTCGAAAAATCTAGGTTATGGTTGACCAATTTAATAAACAGGTTGAGTTTGGGTCGTGTATTTCGACCCGATTATTAAACAGATCATATTTGGGTTGACCCACCAACCCGATTTTGACCCGAAAACGATCCATTTAATATTTTTCTTAAATTCTTTTATTTATTGATATAATCTTCTTAGTTTTAATCAATTAACCTAAAATCAATTATTAATAAGTTAATATTGAGTCGGGCTCGGGTTGCTAGCAGGTCGAGTTTGAGTTTTTTCACCCGTTTATTAAATGGATCGAGTTCGGGTTGACTGGATTCAGGTCGGGTCAATATCAGGTCGGACTCAAACCCGACCGGTTTTGATGCCCCTAATAAAATGATCCCCCTCCCCCCTCCATCCCCTTACAATCAACTCATTGCTCTAGCCCACAAAAAGCTAGCACAAACTTAATTCCTTACCATCCACACACACCTTGATTCTATTTTCCTTTCAATTTCTAGCACAATTTTGAAGTCAAATCAAAACTAGGATCATTTTTTTGGAGCTAATTAATGATAACAAATTTGTTATTCAAACATAAAATTATCTGCCTTGGATTTTGTGCTTATTTTATAGAGAAAAAAATTTAACTCCAAAATAAGACGTCCACCTTGGCAAGATGGTTATCAAACTCAACACCCACCTCAGCCAACATAATGTCCAGCTCAACAAGACTGATAAGGCAATCTAACACAGAATAGCCCCTACACTTCACATGGAAGCCCTTCCTCAATATCCTCATTAGTCAGAGACACCACAAACTGGATGACAAAGCCTTACCACTCTTATCCATACTCAATTCTCCCACCAAGCACCATTTCAATTCAACAATTTTAGCAATTTCACTTTCCCCACATAGGGCATGAAATGTAGGTATTCACATTGCACCAACTTTTTATAACCCACATAGAGAACCCAATAATTCTTCTTGACCCGAACAATAACGGTTAAACTGAGTGCTGGCAGAAAAAGACATTGCAGGTGTAAAGCTTTACACGTGAATATGGAGATAACTATATAAGCTAAAATTATAATTTGGACTATGGACGCCATCACAACATCGAACTTTTTAAGTATTCCATCCATTGATAGTGCTTTATAGGGTAATATCAAATTTGGTTTTGTAGCAATGCAAGTGAGATACTGCATATGACTTTCATGCAAAAATAAAAGTATTTGAGTAAGAGAAAGTTAGTAGCACAAATGCAGTAATCATTGTTACAGCCTTAAGAACTTACAATGAGTTGGTATGTTTGGCTGAAAAGAGTCCAATGAACCTCCACCATATTCAACTAACTGTCTTTGCGCCTCCAACTCTCTCTGGACCAGTTTTCCATAACCACCCCTACGTATTACGCGTCAAGGAAACAGGAAAAAAATTCCGGAAAAAAAATACATAACAAAACGCATCATCCTGCAACCTACATGAGCCAAATTAATTAAAGTTTCGTGTGCCATTAGAAAAATGAAATGCAAAATGATTGACACAAGTAAAAAATTTCATCCACAAACTTCAAAAACTAAGTTAACACTTCACTCCAATCAGTCACAAAATATTATTAGGATAATAAGTTATGCATATGAATGAATAATTAGGACTAAGAAATTTCAGCTGCAACTAAAGCCCCAAGGCATTCAAGATTATAATTCCCGATAGATTCTTAATGGCAAACCATCTCTGCTGGCATAAGGTGTAATTGCAAATTTGGAACCATCACAGATCTGATGAGATCATCGTATGACATTCTTTAATCTTGGTCAACACGGTAAAGCTGCTGGGATGACAAACGATAGCTTTTGACAATACAACATGACCAAGGGAACTTTCACTGAAACTGGACAGGATTTAAGAGAGAGAGAGAGAGAGAGAGAGAGAGAGAGAGAGAGAAGGGTTACAACATTATGAACATTAGTAACATGTTAGAATGGCATTGCAGGAGTGAAGGGCATGGTTTAAGTCTTTAAGCATAGTCATGAATTCAAACGCAAAATGGTATCCCAAAAACACAATTAAACTGATCTGCAATCTACTTTACAAAAACCATGTTAACAATAAGGATATCAGGATCATAATCCGTACGATACTCGTCGCGCACCTAAAAAAGAATAGAATTAGCAAAAGAACAAATTCTACAGCACAATGAAACAATCAGCCAAAAATAAATATCACCTGTCCGCCACTACGACCACGACCCCATTGTCTTCCTTCTTCAAATCCCCAGTCAAAGTCTACACGAATAGAACGATCATCAAGAATGGTCCCACTGATATATTTAACTGCATCTTCGGCATCTTCCCTAGAATAATACCTGAGGGTAAAATAATCACAGCGCTGTTCATTCCAGCTTCACATTAAAAAAAAAAAAGAGAGAGAAAACTAGTATAGCATTTGTGCATTGGAAGAGTTTTAAAAAAAAAAAATTAACTCCTCAATATTAATCCGTTCACTTTTTTATTTGAATTCATAAAAAAATCATAATTTTCTATAGAGCATATTAAATGTCAACTATAATTCTATAAACGCTTCACAGATGTACACCAAAAAATATAATAGCGAAATCTTGAGTGCGTATGCCTAGAAGATGATGACTAATCCATGATTATTTACTATGGCATAGGATTAAGTAATCACAACACATAATTTTATGGAGTATAATAAGTTTACTCTCCGCCCAAAATTTTAGAAGGCATGCACAATAACGAACGGTAATCTTAGCTTTGGAATAGAATGTACTTGATTAGCAATGAAATTATGACATCAGAATAACTTTTTTTGCTAATTCTGAGACGCGAGATAATTTTCATATCAAAAGACAAATAAGAAGTAAATTTTTTATGCAAGGAATCCATGATCACTAATATGCTATTATCACATATGTTGATCACGCAACGTTCAATTGGAATGACTGAAGAATGAGGAATCATAAAGCTGATCCTAAATAGTTGTGATAAGGTTAATGCTGATGATGATAATGACAGCATATATTGATAATACAACCATACATTGCCGAATGCCAATAAAATCATCAATGAGCTGGTTTTTCTTGTGCAAAACTTTCAATTCTAAATCAGCATATAACATTTGGAATAGATTGAAATGATTTAGAATTAATTTAATCACGGAAAAATAACATTAGCTGAAAAAACACGTTGTAGGCTATAATTAGCATCTTCCTGCAAGTGCACACATAAATCACGCAATTTGATAAAAAATGCATTTGTTATGCATAGCAAAGCTGAAAGGAACGTTCTTGAACAAAATTTTTCATAGAAAAGTTCACAAAAAGGTATTATCTACACAGGATATCTAAGCCAACTGCATAAAGCTTGACAAACATATCAAGGAGTTTCAGCTCATGTAGTTTACATTTGATTTCTGAATTTCCTTCACTCTAATCCAACACTCATGGGAATTATTAATCCACCTAATGAGGATAGTGGGAAATAAGAGAGAGGCTTATTACAAAATAACTTGCTTGGATTGAATGGTCAAGTTTATCAGAGAAATTTACTAAATGATGGTCGGATATCATTATAGATTATTTTATTTCAAGTCTTCCAATTGACAGTCCACTGAAATAGCCATAAATTAACTATGCTAATAATAATAGTATTTTTTTAATTATTCATTATCTTGAAATCTGAGTGATTATTGATCACTGCTTTATATTTTTCCACCTCAAAGCTTACATCTCTTGTTGCCTCTAATATATGCATTTACTTTTGTCATCTAAAGCTTTCCACAAATGATTCACTCATAAAGGTAAAAGGGCATTTTATGCAAGAATCCATAATGTTGGTGTTCAATTAATTTTAGCAAAGGATGCTTCAAATTTTAAAATCATGATACACCATCCATCTTTTTTGTATAAAGTTGTATTTGACAGGTGGAGTTTCTTGAGCTTTGTATGATAGAGAAATATCATTGCTTGCCAACAGGGATTTTGTTCGATTGCAAATGTTATTTTGGCATCAATATAATTTCTTGTTAACACTGCATTTCCTGGTCGCATGCATACTTGTTGTCATAATATGTTGAGTTTTTTATTGCCTGCTAGACCTTTAATCAATATATAATTATTCATGGCAGACACCATTTTCTACGGTGCATATACAAAAAAATAGTGCTATCTTACTGTCTATGCCAGGCATTGCAAAATAAAGGTATTTCTTTCATAAATTCAAATACTCAAAATTTCATGACTCCAGCTATATTAATTATAGACATTCATTTTATTCTTTGGATGAAACCTTTCAGATGTGGGAGTATTTACATACCTGATGTAGCCAAGAGTTGTCATTTTATGTTTTCTTTATTTTCTACTTGTGTTATTAGCTTTCTTTCTTCAGTAACTTTTCAGTTTTTTTTCTGTTGACCCTTCATTTTCCCTGTTGGCCCCTCGGTTTCCAAGTTATCTCTCAATTTCCCTGCTGTCCACTCATTTCTCTTGTCTTCTCATATAACTGCTGCTGTTTGTGATAGGGCGGTTCAAGTTGAACCGGCTCGGGTATACAGGAGGCGAATAAGTGCCGCCCACATGGGTGGGCCCCACTAGCCTTTTGAATTCAAATTCTGAATG
>NW_021318534.1:452372-457597 GCF_001605985.2 Dendrobium catenatum
GTGGGGGGGGGGGGGAGTAGTTTTCTCTTGGAGTTCTTGGGTGTTTTGGCTCTAGATTGCTTTGTCTAGAGATTTGGGAGAGAACGATCCTCCTCTCGAATTGAGGATCACTTGTATCTTGCTTCGTATTTGTTTGGCTTTGATTCTCTTATTGCAATCCATAGTTTTGGGGCTGATTTCGCCCAGTTGTTTGCATTATTCTTGTTGTTTTCATCAATTAGTGATAGGTTATGCATGATTTGAATTTCTCTTGGAGTTCTTGGGTGTTTTGGCTCTAGATTGCTTTATCTAGAGATTTGGGAGAGAACGATCCTCCTCTCGAATTGAGGATCACTTGTATCTTGCTTCGTATATGTTTGGCTTTAATTCTCTTATTGCAATCCATAATTTTGGGGCTGATTTAGCCCAGTTTTTCGCATTATTCTTGTTGTTTTCATCAATTAGTGATAGGTTTGCTTGCGAACTTAAGAATTTCCCTTAGGGTTACTTGCTAACTCAAGTAATTCCTATCAAATTGGTATTAGAGCATCATCTTGGGACCATCGGTGGCTGAAATTCTGAAATTTCAGCAGTTTTTTCGCATCCGGAAGAACCTCTCTTGAGATCCTTGGGAAGAAAGATGGTCGGAAAGAAAGCCGAAGTGCTGGAAGGTGAAATTGAGGCAATTAAGATCCGATTCGGAGAGAAAATTCTTTGATTTTCAAAATCAAATCTCCTACAACAATGAAAGGTTGGAAGGCAAGTTCACTTTGATGGAAGAGAAATTGAAGAAATTACTAGAGGTGAAGACCAATCTGACGACATCGGAAGCAAGGAAGACCACCGGCGGTCATGGTATAGGAGGGAGTCCGAACCCGTTTAGGGGGAGGAAAAATTCGGAAGTGGAGAACCTTGAGGGAAAGGATGGCATGCCACCTTTAGAACCACTTTTTAGAGAGGAGATGAGTATGGGCTACGAAAAGAGGGGTGCTGACTTTGTAGTAAAAAGGGGGGATTTCCACCACTGAGGTGCCGAATTCGAAAAAAGGAGAGTGGAAGCTGATGATGAATACGATAATGATCATCGGAGAGAAGATCGTGACAACTGGGGAGCACATCCCGTTCGTGGCATGGGAGGATATAGAGGATCCAAGGGCAATTGGGGTGACTCGAAGGTGAGAAAGCTGAAAATGTCCATCTTCGAGGGAGAAGATGGCCATGGTTGGATCTACAAGGTGGAACGGTATTTTTCCGTCGACGGGCTGACAGAGGAAGAGAAGCTGACAGCGATAGGACTATGCTTGGAGGTAAAGGCATTGGCTTGGTACCAATGACGGGACATGAGACAACCCATCAGGAACTGGATAGAGTTCAAGGAGTGCTTACTGGAACGTTTTCGAACCGATAGGGGAGGAGACTTCTATGAGCAATTATTTGCCTTGACCCAGGAGGGGACCGTGACAGGTTCGAGTTCTTGGCCAGTAGATTGGAGAACTTTATGAAAGGACTTAAACAGGAGATCCGAGCAACGATTAGAGTGATGAGGCCAAGAGATCTGGGGGAGGCCATGGAGCTAGCCTAGTTAGTGGAGGATCAGAAGCAGTAGGAGAGAGGAGCTAGGGGGAGCAACTAGGGGGGGTCGTACAGGATGACAACTATAGTCTTGGCTCCCAAGGGGACGACACCAGGGAGTCTAAGGGAGGTGCCAAGAGAGAGAACTGCCGAAGGGTGAAATGGGGGAAGTTTTAAAAGGTTGAAGGAGAAGGAAATACAAGAAAAAAGAGCAAATGGGTTGTGTTTTAGATGTGATGAGAAGTACATGCCGATGCATAAGTGTAAGGATAGAACTCTTCAGATTCTCACCGTCTATGATGACGAGGAAGTTGAAGAGGGAGGTGGAAGAGAGTTAGAGACGGAAGAGGAGGCAAAGTTGCATTTGGATGTGGCAGAAGTCTCCCTAAACTCAATAGTGGGATTCACTCTGAATCACACTATGAAGGTGAAGGGAGAGATAGTTGATAGGGATGAAGTAGTGTTGATAGATGGTGGGGCAACCCAAAATTTCATCTCCACCCAAATTGTTGATTTATTAGGGGTGAAACTAGTGGATATAGGAGGGTACGGGGTGCTGATGGGCACCGAAAAGGTAGAAATTGGTAAATGAGTTTGTAGGGGAGTGGTGTTGACCATTTAGGGGATACAGGTGAGGGAGGATTTTCTTCCCTTGGAATTGGAGAGTGCGGATGTCATATTGGAGATGAAATGACTGCAAACATTGGGGGAGACCAAGATAAATTGGGGAGCACTGAATATGGAACTGATGGTGGGGGGAAGGAGAATGGTGATACAGGGAGATGTTGGGCTGTCTAGAGCGGGAGTATCTCTCAAGTCCATGATCAAAACCATACAGGAGGTTGGAGGTGGATATTTGGTAGAACTGCAACGATTGGAGAGGATCAGTGTGGGGGAAGAGGGAGACATTCCTCTTGTAGTGCAACCAGTCATACAACAGTTCAGTGAGGTGGTCCAGCCACCTCAAGGGTTACCCCCACTCAGAGAACAGGAGCATGCAATTCTTTTAAAGGAGGGAGTGTCATCGATTAGTGTATGACCGTACCGCTACCCTCAGACTCAGAAGGATTGAGATGCTGATTAGAGAGATGTTGGAGGCTAGGATCATCAGATCAAGTGTAAGTCCTTTCTCTAGCTTAGTATTACTGGTAAAAAAAAAAGATAAAAGCTGGAGGTTTTGTGTGGATTATAGAGTGTTGAATAAGGAGACTGTACCAGATAAATTTCCCATTTATGTATGGAGCAATGATATTCTCCAAACTGGATTTGAAGTCGGGATACCATCAGATCAGAATGAGAGAGGAAGACATCTCAAAGACAACTTTCCGGACACACGAGGGGCATTATGAGTTTCTGGTTATGTCATTTGGGCTCACCAACGCCCCTGCCATTTTTCAGCCACTGATGAACAGGGTGTTCAGACAGTATCTCCAGAAGTTTGTGCTGGTGTTTTTTGATGACATCTTAGTGTACAGCAGATCTGAGGAGCATCTGAAGCACTTGAAGTTGGTATTGGGAGTTCTACAGGAGCATCAACTAAGGGCTAACCTGAAGAAGTGCTACTTTGCCCAAACCAGTGTGGAGTACTTGGGTCATATCATGTCCAAGGAAGGAGTGGGATCGATCAGTCAAAGGTGGAGACCATGTTGAGATGACCCTTACCTAAGAATCTGAAGGAGTTGAGAGGATTCTTAGGGCTGACGGGTACTACAGGAGATTCATAAAAGGGTACAGTACTATAGCATGGCCACTGACAGAGCAGCTAAAGAAGGATGGATTCCTATGTGGAGAGGCAGCCGCAGCAACATTTGAACAATTAAAGAATGCTGACCACAATACCCGTATTAGCTCTACCAGACTTCACTCAGGCCTTCATAGTGGAGACAGATGCTTCAGGATACGGATTGGGGGCAGTACTCATGCAAGATCAGCGACCCATTGCCTACTTCATCCAGGTGTTGGCAGTCAAAGCCAGGCTGAAATCAGTCTATGAGAGGGAGTTCATGGCTATCGTTTTAGCCATTCAGAAGTGACGACCCTACCTGTTAGGTAGACATTTCATTGTCAGAACAGATCAGAGGAGCCTGAAATACTTGTTGGAACATCGGATGGTGACTGAAGAGCATCAGAGATGGCTGTCGAAATTGTTGGAGTATGATTTTGAAATCCAGTATAGACCAGGAGGGGAGAACAAGGCGACAGATGCCTTGTCCAGATGTATGAGAGAGCTACAGACAATGGCAGTGTATGTTCCTTTGATGCTGGATTGGGAGGCCATTAAGGAAGAGAGCTCTAGGGATGAGGAGTTAGGGAAGATCAAGACAGATTTATTGAGGGAAGGTGGTGGCCACCCAGGGCACTCAGTAGAGGGGGATAGACTGGTATATCAGGATAGGTTCGTGATGCCAAGGACCTCAATCCACATCCCAAACTTACTCCAGGAATTTCATGGAAGCACGGTTGGGGGCCATTCAGGGGTGCATAAGACTTACAGGAGATTAGCTGCCAAGCTTTACTGGAACTGAATGCATAGAGACATAGAGGAGACGGTGGCCATGTGTGAGATCTATCAGAGGAACAAATACCTGGCTATATCACCAGGGGGACTACTAAAACCATTGGCGTTACCGGGATGAGTATGGGGGGAGATATCCATAGACTTCATAGATGGGCTATCCCGTTTGGAAGGCTTCACGGTGATTCTGGTGGTGGTCGATAGATTGAGCAAGTATGCTCATTTTATTCCCCTCCAACATCATTACACCACGGTGACAGTGGCTTCAGCTTTCATCAAAGAGGTGATCAGATTGCATGGGATACCAGAGGCAATCGTATCAGATAGGGACAAGGTGTTCCTCAATCATTTTTTGGAGGGAGTTGTTCAGGTTACAGGGGACAATTCTAAAGAGGAGCACCGCTTACTACCCTGAGACAAATGGCCAAACAGAAGTGGTCAACAGGAGCCTAGAAACCTACTTGAGATGCTTTGTGTCGGAGACACCCAAGTTGTGGGCCAAGTGGTTATCATGGGCAGAGTACTGGTACACATCTTTTCACTCTGCTTCACAGATGAACCCATTCAAGGTGTTGTATGTAAGAGACCCTCCTCACTTGGTGCACTTTGGGAGTAGCAATACTCCAGTTTCTTCAGTGGATGAGTACTTGGGGGCAACGATTAAAAAGACGGAAGAGGCGTACGCACTGAGACGCGACTTAAGGCGAGGCGAAGCATTTGCGCGTTGAGGCTTACGCCTCGTTGGATTCGGCGGAGCGTGCGCTTATTTCGCACGGGGCGTAGGCTTCGGTTCGTAACGCCTCGAAGCGAAACGAGGCACCGCTTTGATTTGTAAGTATATAGACCGAGCGGTGAGAGTCGTATAAGAGTCGAGTATTAGGGTAACATACCTGCTTCTGCTTCGGGTGAGAACTGAAAGGCGAACTCCGCCAACTTGGACGACCACGGTTCGGTCGAGTTCGAAGTTCGAACATAGCTGGAGGCGATCGAAGGTAACGATTTATTTCTTCTTCTTCTCTTGCTTCCCGTAATCTTCCTGTCATTTGCTTCATGTCTCGCTTCTTCTTCTCCAGCTTCTTATAATTCTCGAAGGTTCTTTTTTCACGGCTAGGTAACGATCTTTCTTCCCGTTATTTGCTTCATATCTCGCTTCATCAGA